>NC_057803.1:340957165-341065007 GCF_018294505.1 Triticum aestivum | reverse complement strand
ATTCGCTGCTCTCCTGCTCGCGTATGCGCCATACTCCGTGTGGTGCTTGCTATTGACGCTGCCCCGCGCCTCGCTCCTCTGCTCCAACTACCTGGTGATGGCCGCTGCAGCCGCGCGCCCGCTGCTGCATCCCCGCGCACTCCCACATCCATCCTGCGCGGCGCCGTTGCCTGTCGTACTCACCGTGGGACATGGCCATGCCCCCGCCCTCGCCACGGCCCGCATCGTCGTCGCGCTTGTCGGTGTCAAAATCGGCAGATCTTGGGTAGGGGGTCCCGAACTGTGCGTCTAAGGATCAAAGGTAATGGGAGGCGGGGGACACGATGTTTAACCAGGTTCGGACCCTCTTGATGGAGGTAAAACCCTATGTCATGCTTGATTGACTTTGATGAGTATAGGGGTTACAAGAGTTGATCTACCTCAAGATCGTAATGGCTAAACCCTAGATGTCTAGCTTGTATGATTATGACTGCCTCTACGGACTAAACCCTTCAGTTTATATAGATACCGGAAGGGGCTAGGGTTTGTACAGAGTCGGTTTACAGAGAAAGGAATCTTCATATCCGAATGCCAAGCTTGCCTTCCACGCCAAGGAGAGTCCCATCCGGACATGGGGGAAGCCTTCTATCTTGTATCTTCATAGCCCACCAGTCCGGCCCACGTCACATAGCCCGGACGCCCGGGGACCCCCTAATCCAGGACTCCCTCAGTAGCCCCTGAACCAGGCTTCAATTACGATGTGTCCGGTGCACAGATTGTCTTCGGCATTGCAAGGCGGGTTCCTCCTCCGAATACTCCAAAGTAGCCCGACCAAGAGAACTACATCCGGCTCTGTACAATAGTCTCAACCCTGAACCACAAAGGCAAAATACTTAAGCAAAAAATAGGTCATGTCTTATGACAACTTTTTCGGCGAGGCATTGAATCCCGGTCTTATTATTATTTTGAACCATTTTTTCAGCCTCCCGTTTCACGTTTCGAGACGCAACTCCCAGCGACACGTCTTGTCAAAGCAAAGATCGTGTCCCCTTATTATGGGATTCTCATCAATGAGGGCTTGGGTAATCCAACCGTGCCATCTGCTCAACCCCTTGGGAATAGGCAAATTTTAAGGCTTGCGTGAGGTCGTTTGATATCCGTTGCCTTTATAAAAGGATAAGGACCCCTCTTTTACCCCCACGCCTTCTCCTTCCTCATCCTTCCCATCTTTGAGCTCCAGCGCCCAAGTCCCAATCCTTCTCCCTTGCCACCATGCGCTCTAACCATGTCTGGATCCGGTTCTGAAGGCAAGTGGGTGGCCTCTTCCATGACGAAGAAGGATATCCAGGGACTCCGGGAGGCGAGGTACTTAACCGCGGAAATCGCACACAGGCTTCCGACAAAGGGACAAGTCATCCCTACTCCAGAGCCTGGCGAAAGGGTCATGTTCATCCTCCACTTCCTCCGCGGGTTAGGGTTTACCCTTCACCCCTTTGTTCGCTGCCTCATGTTCTACAACTGGCTAGATTTTCATGATGTAGCCCCAAACTCCTTCCTCCATATCTCGGTGTTCATCAAAATGTGCGAGGCATTTCTCCGCATCCCCCCACACTTCGGCATGTGGCTCAAGACCTTCAACGTGAAGCCGAAGGTGGTCGATGGGGAGCATGTGGATTGCGGCGGAGCCATGGTGAGCAAGCTTCCTCACGCTATCTGGCCTAAAGGGGCCTTTGTGGATACCGTCAAGACATGGCAGCAGGAGTGGTTTTATATTACCGAACCCCATGGCACCAAGTGGGCGGCCACTCCTGCATTTAGATCAGGACCCCCTCTGCGACTCGCTTCATGGACCAACAAGGGTCCAGACTGGGGATCGGTCGATGAGGTGCTGATGTTGCAAAAGCGCATCAAAAGTATCATAGAGAAAACACCCGCCTCACTGACATGATTCAGGTGATGCTCATTCGTTGAACCCTTCCCTGCCAGCGACGGCCTCTCCATTCATGGGACTTTAATCTGGAAGGGACGTGAACTCTGCGACAATTCTTCAGTAGGACGCACAAAGAAATCTAGAAATTGCTCTTTAAATCTCAAAAGTCATGGCCGGAGACGTCCGACGACGTTGGTCTTGACTGCAACCATCCACCCCCGGTAAGGGCTAAGCTTCCGCCTATAGCTTGGTTTGTTAATCCAGGGATACACTAACCATTCCATCCTTTAAACAGGTCTGGACAAAGAAGGCGGAGTGGATCAGGTGTCCCCGCCCCCCTTCCCGAAGGCTCAGTCGATTCCCTCCTAATGAGGATGATGGTCCCGGTGCCATACCAGGTGTCGGTAAAAAAGGACAAGAAGAAGAAGAACAAGGAGGCCGAAATTGGCCTCCACCAGGAAGGTACCTTGGACGCATTGTCCGGAGGGATCAAGGCTCCCTCCTCTCACGAGGGAGATGAAAATGAGGACGAGGAGGAGGAAGAAGAAGATAAACCACCTCTCAAAGGGAAAAAGAGGGCGGCCTCCGCAGACCCGGAGGCAAGGGCGTCAAAAAGGGGAAAGTTATCCCTTTCGAATGACTCGGATTCGGACATCGAGGATATCCCCAAGCCCCGCCCCCGGACCAAGCCCCTTGCTGAATCGTAAGTACCTAAGGACGCTTTACATACATCCGCTCCTTTATGAATTGTGAGAATATTCATTAAATCATGTGTTTCAGTCCGGCCCGCGATCTTCCTCAACAATCCTCCTCGTCAGGGGATTTGTCGTCGGAGATGATGGAGAGCGAGACGCCTCCGCAAGTTTCCTCGCCCCTAGGGCAGATGACATCGAGGTGTCATTGTAGAGGATTTCTCCAGATCGCCGAGAGGTGCAGGGGACCATCAATACGGCACCGGAGGGTAATACCTTGGCCGTTGAGGACACTGGGGACGCGACCCCCGTGAAGACCGGGGATGGGGGCCCTGGATTGTTCGGCCCCTAGCCGAATGCTGCTCCGGAGATGGATCCGGAGTCAAGTGAGGGGACCCCTTCAAGGGAGGTGGAGCGCCTATTCTTACGGTGACCTCCATGAATCCGGAGGCGCCGAACATGCTGAGGGACGGTCTGCGGAGTGCGTCCGTCTTGTAGGAGCACCGTACCTCGATGGGTACGGTGGCTGAGAAGATTCAGTCCACTAAAAGCGGGCTGCATGAAGCCTTTACGAGCCTACTAACGGGCTTCGAGGTATGCGATGTAATGTCTTTAGCCACTTTCCATATGGAAAATATGCCTATATATGGATAGTAGCCCCTGAGACTCTAGTCGGCCTAGGAAGAAGGGCGAACAAAAGATCTACATATATCTGCAGGAAGTAACATCCTTATTTGGCTGGAAAAACAGGCTTCACTGTTAGCGGCAACCGCCCAGGCCGCGGAGGTTTCTGAACTGAAACGGCAACTGAAGCAGGCCGATGAGGACATCGTCCTTATTAATAAGCGGCTCGACGAGGCACAAGGTATGCTGCGAACATCCCATTTATGCCTATATGAATGTGTGAATGCCAAGTTGAAACTTGGACTTCGTCATGTGTGAAATTGCATATGGCACTACTAAGGTCGAGACCCACAGGGGTGAACTTGCCCGGGCCAAGGAGCAGGCGAGAGTGAGCAATGCGGCCGCTGATAAAGCGGCTGCAGATTTGAAGACCGAACAGGCCACCCGGCGCCAGGTCGAGGAGCGGGTATCTGTAGTACAGCAAGAGCTCAAGGACGCTACCTGCACGTGCAAGTCCCTCGAGGAGGAGAATAAAGCCAAGGCAACCGAGCTTGCCAAGGCCCTTGAGGAGGCCAAAGAGGCGTGATCCGAATCTAGGGCGGCTCGCGAGGAGGTCCGGCAGGCCGGGCAGATAGCGGCTAGTAAGCCCTTTCTTTTACAAACTAAGTTTGGCGATCAAAGATATGCCTTGCTTCATCGACTGTGGAGTTCTCCACATGCTTTTGCGGATCTTCCGAAGAGTGTCGTCGACGCTACGCGATTCTTCCAGGCTCAGGAGGGACATGCGAGAGAGAAGCTGTTCTGGTCACAGTTCGCGGCGCGGGAGCGCCTGGCGCTGCTGAATGACCAAATGGCACAGTGGGCCGAGCTGCATAAGATGTCCGGAGTGGCCATGAAGGATGTCCTAGTTCGGCTAGGGCCGCCCAAACCCATTCCGAATAGTTATTTCATCCTCGCGCGGTGACTTGTCAATGCAGTGCCCCAAATCGACGCAATCAAGCGGTCGGTGTGCATATAAGGTGCACAGATGGCCTTCGCCCGCGTCAAGATGCACTTGGCAAAGATGAAGGCTACTGAAGTGGCTGTCGAGGGCCCTCCCAGAGGCAAGAACCACCGCATGCCGGAGCGCTATTTAGAGGACGTCCTAGAGGGTGCCCGCTTGATAGAGGGTCACTGCTCAAAGGACATTATGTTCGAATAAATGTACCCGAATTGTCCAGACTTTTTATTATATATGAAGGCTTTGTAATATATTTGTGCCTTTGTCTAAAAGTTCTTCCCTCTTGTGTGGCCGTTTTTGTATTCCTGAGAGTTTTCCAGTCATCGGCTTCAGCCCCCACGTAGATACTATAGGGGTGTTTGGAATAGCACATGATCACACTTCATGCAACGTCTTGGTCCATGAAGGAGGTGTCAGTGTGGCGAACCAGGCAATCAGACTATGTGGCTTTACCACTCTCACTCAGCCATAGGAGTTTGGCGATGGGGCTGGAAGATAGCCCCTGGTATGTACGCGGCTATCCGGATGCGGATGCATTATGTATGTGACCGGAAAAGCGGTCCTTCGTGTAATACGGAAACAATCGCTAAAGATTTTAATAAGTCGCCGAGTGGCTGACCAGCTCTCGCCATATCATGACAGTCAGTTTTCGGCTTTCTCTACTGAGGTGCTTGACCGGACGAACCAGAAACACAATCGCAGTAGTTCTCCCTTTACTACCCTAGCCGAACAAACGGAACATAAGGTAGCAAACACAGGAGCCGGGCAACCCAACTATTGACCAAAGACATGATTCGGAGCCGATGCATATAATGCCAAGCTAGGGACGCCGAATTGTGCTATAAAGCTATTCGGGCTTTTGTTTGGCGACACGTGTGTGGCCATATAGAGCCCCTGGCAATTTGTGCCGAGGTGAGTGAGACAACTGAGGAGACGGTACATAGTCTATGAATAAAGGCAATACTTAATAAAAATTGTTTTCACTTAAATCTGATTGATACGTGAAAACATGATCTTACAGAGGGCACCATGATCACCAAGGCTATTTTACATGTTAGGGGTCTAAGAAGAAGGGGGAAAGCTCTATACAGGTTCTTGAATAAAGTTTGGTCTACAAAATCCTTTGGACCTCCCGCCGCACGTCTGCGCCGCTTTCGCCTTGGAGAGAGAGATTCCTTGAGAGGAATGGTCTTCGGCTATTTGAAACCAGACTCGAAAAGAGTCCTTGTAAGTCCGTTAGATGAATAGGTTTTAATTCACTTGTGGTAAAAGAGAAAAAATAATTAAGGAAAAGGGGAAGGCCATATAGGGTCGAACCGTACTATGGGTCTGTTCGTATTGTGCCTCCGCTGATGCCCAAGGTATTTTGAGTGCATAATTATGCACACGCGGTACGAATTTCATGGATGTGTGTGGCGATTGATGGAGGCGAAACTGCTAGTCCGGCTCTGGAATTACCGAGTTGTCAGCATGCAGGACTGACCGGTCTTGTTTAACAAAGTCCAGCGGCTTGATGGCCGATGAGGTGTGCGGCTTGACAGGGTCACCCTGTAATTCGGCTACGATGGCCGCGGTATGCTCCTCGGTATGGAGGGAGAGTTTCGTGTTTCCATTGATTGTAATGACGCCATGTGGGCCGGGCATCTTGAGCTTTAGATAAGCGTAGTGCAGGACCGCGTTAAAACAGGCGAAAGTGGTTCGTCCGAGCAGTGTGTGATATCCACTGCGGAAGGGGACGATATCGAAGATCAAGTCTTCGCTTCGGAAGTTGTCTGGCGAACCGAAGACGACTTCCAGTGTTATTGAGCCCGTGCAGCGGGCCTCTACACCAGGTATTACTCCTTGAAAGGTAGTTTTAGTGGGCTTGATACTTGACGGATCAATACCCATTTTGCGGACAGTGTCTTGATATAGAAGGTTGAGACTGCTGCCGCCGTCCATTAGGACTCGCATAAGGTGGAATACGTTGATGATTGGATCGAGGACCAGAGCTGCCGAACCTCCATGACGGATACTGGTTGGGTGGTCCTTTCGATCAAAGGTGATCGGACAAGCCAACCATGGGTTGAATTTTTGGGCGACCAGCTCGACGGCATAGACGTCCCTTAACGCGTGCTTGCGCTCCTGCTTGGGGATATGTGTGACATATATCATATTCATTGTTTTTACCTCGGGGTGATTTCTTCAAACCCCCCGTGTTCGGTGGGCAAGGCTCTTTGTCGTCGTCCTCGCTGGGCAGCCCTTTCCCTTTATGTTCGGTGTTAAGCTTGCCAGTCTGTTTAAAGACCCAACAATTTATGTTGGTATGATTGGCAGGCTTATTGGGGGTGCCGTGAATCTGGCAAGGCCAATCGAGTATTCTATCCAAACTAGATGGACCATCTCTATTTCCTTTGAATGGATTCTTCCGTTGACCGGATTTAGAGCCACCGAATCCAGCATTGACCGATGTGTCTTTGGTACTTCCATTGTTGATTCGACGCTTGTGCTTGTCGCGCCGTGGTTTGCCATTGCCATCCTGGGCTTCAGAGGTGCCGGGGTCGCTGGTGCTATTGCTTCTGTGGGCTAGCCAGTTGTCTTCTCCCGTGCAAAAGCGGGTCATTAGTGCGGTAAGGGCTGCCTTGGACTTCGGTTTTTCTTGGCCGAGGTGTCGGGCGAGCATTCATCGCGGATACTATGTTTAAAGGCCGCAAGGGCTTCGACATCTGGACAGTCAATGATTTGGTTCTTTTTAATTAAGAACTTTGTCCAGAGTTTCCGAGCTGACTCCCCGGGTTGCTGGACTATGTGACTGAGGTCATCGGTGTCCAGAGGCCGTACATAGGTACCTTGGAAGTTGTCTCTAACGTCATCTTCCAAATCTTCCCAGCTGCCAATAGAATTTTCTAGGAGGCTGTTTAACCAGTGTCGTGTTGGTCCCTTAAGTTTCAAGGGGAGATATTTGATGGTGTGGAGGTCGTCACCGCGAGCCATGTGTATGTGGAGAAGAAAATCTTCGATCCAGACTGCAGGGTCTGTCGTGCCATCGTATGAGTCGATGTTCACGGGTTTAAACCCTTCTAGGAACTGGTGCTCCATTACCTCATCGGTGAAGCATAGAGGGTGTGAGGCGCCCCTGTATCGGGCGATGTCGCGACGCAGTTCGGATGAAGTCTGTATGCAATTTTCAGCCCGAGTGAGGTTGTGCTTGTCGTGCCAGGCCTGACGGCCGTCCTCTCGTGCTAGGGCACGTCCCCTTGATCCATAGATTGATCTGGTTTGACTGGCTGTATTGCCCAGGTCCTATCGTAGATCATATGTATATAATGGAGCCGTTGTTCCCCTACTTTTATGGCGAGGTGGTGCGGGCTGGTGCTCGGCTTGAGTTGCCGCTCTGTCGTGGCCACGCGGTGGTTGGTTAGGTCTGTCAGCAGCATCACGCGTTGGTAGTATGGGCTCCAGGGCCTCATCATCGAATTGGGGTAGCAGCTTGCGCTTCGGGTAGCTCTTTGTTGGGCGTTCGAGTCCGTATTCCTCGGCTGCCAGGACGTTAGTCCATCTATCATTGAGTAAGTCTTGATCAGCTTGAAGCTGTTGTTGCTTCTTTTTCAGGCTTCTTGCGGTGGCGATTAGCCGGCGCTTAAAGTGCTCTTGTTTGATGGGTTCCTCCGGCATGATGAAATCTTCGTCACCGAGGCTCGCATCTTCTTCGGAGGTCGGTAGGTAGCTACTATCCTCCGAACCCTCGTTCTCGACAAGATCGTCGGGGTTTACCTGCCCATCCTCCCAATCATCATGTTCGGATGTTGGCTCTACAGGGGCTTCAGGGTCTTCGGCATTCTCTGGAGTATTATTGTCTTCGGTGCTGGTATTGCTGTCTTTGTCGCGACGCGATTTTGAGCGGCGCCGCTGATGTCGACGCTTCAGAGGGGCTTCGGCAGGCTTGTCCTCAACCGGATTCTCCTTGCCGTCGTCGCCGTCCTCTTTGGGTGTGTCCACCATGTACACGTCGTATGTGGAGGTGGCCGTCCATCATCTAGTAAACGGAGGGTTTTGGCCTTGTTTGTCTCCAGCATCGTCGTCCATACCGTCGATGTCTTTGGAGGCGTAGTCCAGCATGTCAGTTAGAGCTTCGACAGTGGCTATGAAGTGGGTGGTGGGTGGGATGTAAAATTCCCCGCTCTCGGCCCCTAGTCTGGGTTGTGCATAATTCATAAGCGATCCTTCCATAATGGCGAGCGATCGCATTAAGTCCAGAGCCTCGTTTAAAGGAGAGGGTCGGACGAAGAAACGAGAGTCCGTGGAGTTGTCCGGAGTTGGAGCCTCCTGGCGGCGCCCGCTTGACACGGACCTCGAGAGTTCAGACCTAGAGTCCCGTGAAGTGTCCGGTGCTTCTTCGGCAGCAAGCTCCATGAGCGCAGAGAGTCCGGCGGGCTCTAGACTCCCATCTTCGGACCTATCGGCCTGCTCTAGATTTAAGGCCACAGCGGTAATTGGGGTTGAGAACCCTTCGAAGATCAAATCTCCTCGGATATCAGCGACAAAGTTTAGGTTCCCGAAACTGATCCGATGACCAGGGGCGTAGCTGTCGATCTGCTCGAGGCGGCCAATCGAATTGGCACGCAGCGCGAAGCCGCCAAATACGAAAATTTGGTCGGGGCGAATCTCCCCCGAAACAGCATCATTGTGGATGATTGAACGAGCCATCGAATCCTTTGTCGACAACACAGAGGAACTCTCAATGAAAGCACCAATGTCGGTGTCAAAACTGGCAGATCTCGGGTAGGGGGTCTCGAACTATGTGTCTAAGGATCGAAGGTAACAGGAGGCAGGGGACACGATGTTTACCCAGGTTCGGGCCCTCTTGATGGAGGTAAAACCCTACGTCCTGCTTGATTGACTTTGATGAGTATAGGGGTTACAAGAGTTGATCTACCTCGAGATCATAATGGCTAAACCCTAGATGTCTAGCCTGTATGATTATGACTGCCTCTACGGACTAAACCCCCCGGTTTATATAGATACCGGAGGGGGCTAGGATTTGTACAGAGTCAGTTTACAGAGAAAGGAAACTTCATATCCGAATGCCAAGCTTGCCTTCCATGCCAAGGAGAGTCCCATCTGGACATGGGGGAAGCCTTCTATCTTGTATCTTCACGGCCCACCAGTCTGGCCCACGTCACATAGCCCGGACGCCCGGGGACCCCCTAATCTAGAACTCCCTCAACATTCGCCTGCTGCGGCCAGCCACCACGCCGCGCCCCTCCAATATTTGTCGCGCCCACTTGCTGTACTGTTGTGATCTTGTGGTTGTCGCCGCCACTGCCTCGCCCCGCCTGGCTTCCTGCTGCTACTCGCATCGCCGCTCGCCTCACCGCGCCCGCGGCTCCGGCTCTGCCCGCCACTGCTCGTGCGGTCGAGCCACCTCTCCGACGCGCCCTGTCCATCCCGTGTGTGTGATCGCCGCACCCGGCGCTCGCCGCGCCAGCCCCGCCCGGACACCTCGGCCTACGCCTCCCCTGACTAGCGTCGTGGCCGTCGGCGACCTGCCGCGCGGAGCTAAGGCCTCCATGGGTGTCTACCCCGTTAGCTGCGCCTGCTACCTGCACCCCTCCTGGGCCACTTCCAGGCAGAGCCCAGCCCCCTATTAAATAGAAAATAATAAAATTAATTAATTAGTAATATAATTAATTAACTTTGCTTAATTAGCATAATTAACTAGAGTAGTTAAAATTAGATCTGTTTAATTAGCTAAGTTAATGAAAACGGGCCCCGGGTGACAGTTTAACCGGTCGACTCACTATGTTGACTGTTGACATCATGCTGACACCATAATTCTATTTTCAAAATAATCTAAATCTGTTAACTCCAGAACATTATTAAATCTTTGAAAATTACTAGAAAATAAACCATAACTCATATTAAAATAATTTGTACATGGAAGTTGCTCAGAAAAATGTGATGGAACCGAATATGCCCTCCGTTCGTCTGTCACATGCTCCTAGCATAGCAAACATGGAACTGTCTGCCTCCATTTCATCTGTCCGAAAATGCCAAACTTCGGGAAAACATTCCCGGATGCTTTCCCCTTTCATCAGTATCATGCAGTACTGTGATAGGTCACCCCTAGCATTTTGTGTTGTCATGTCTTGCATCTGTGTGACACCTATGTGCTTTATATTTATTGTTTCTTCCCCCTCTTCTCTCCGATAGACCCCAAGACTGATGCTGCCCCTGTGATCAACGTCAATGATGACCCTTCTTCCCTTTCAGCAGAGCTTCCAAGCAAGCAAACCCCCCTTGATCATCCCGATATCTCCCATTCCGTTCTCTCTCATTCTTGCATTAGATTTTGCTACTGTACTTGATTGCTCCTATCTGATGCATAGCCTGCTTTTGTAACATGCTCTTGTACCTTACCTGCTTACCCTGAACTGCTTAGTATAGGTAGGTTAGTGATCCATCAGTGACCCTCACATTCTCCCAGTTACCCCGGCTTGATGACTCAATCAACCTAATCGACATCCAGAGCCTGACACATCACCTCACCCCCCCTAGTTTTACGACTCTGCAGATCTACTATCGAGTACCTAGGGTGATACCTCGTAACACACTCCTGATGATATCTCTATAGTGTAGTTAATCGGCCGTGGTCTACCGAGGGTGATTCCTCCTTCACCACTCCCGATGACGAATCTGTCATGCAACACCTTTAGTATGAACCTCGAGGGTGATTCCTCCTAACCTTACCTTGAGGATTACATTGAGTGGAATCCATCGATGGTGATTTCTCGGGTTTTCCCCCTTGATGTTTGGACACATGGTTACTTGACTTTACTTCAAACCTTTGCTAAAGACGGGTCGACCCCAAGGGGTACCCATGAGAGATACCTGTGAAAGTCAGGCGGGCCCAGAGAACACCCGCGAGAGTTGCGGTGGCGGCTGGCAATTAGCGGTACCACCCAGGATGTGGTGGTAGCTCCAAACTTGTCCCGACAACCATCACTTCATTTGATAATGCACTAACAGGTTTGGGTATTTGATCTGAGTTGGCCACTAGCCTTTACGTACTAACCGCCATGCCGGAATAGTTATGGGCACTCAGCGTCGTACGTTTCTTCCGAAAACTCTATCAGACGTCCAGTTCTTCATTGTGGGCCTGTCGGGCCAGTGCCATCCGGGATGAGGTGGTGCTTGTCCCGGCTCACTGCATAACAATGTGGAGTGCAAAGGGTGATGGGCCCAAGACCCCCGAGTGCTTAGGATGTGGACCGGCAGGGACCTCTCTATGGAGCCTAGGTAGGACTACGACGTGTTGATCTTCCGAGGCCTGGCATGACCCAGGAAAGTGTGTCCGGCCAGAGTGATCGAGCGTGTTGGGTAATGTGGTGCACCCCTGCAGGGAAGTTATCTATTCGAATAGTCGTGTCCATGGTAACAGACGCTCGGATTTGTATCCCTGTCTATTACAACTAGAAATGGATACTTGAGATATGTGATGGATATGTTGGCTCCGGGTTTGCTTTCTCGCAGGGAGTCGAGGAAGGATCTCTAGGCGTTAATGCTACAACATGTTTGTTAATTATAAAATAGTACTCTGTACTCTTCTGAATGCCAAGATGCTTCAAGATGCTAGTCTTTGATAGGCTAGACTTTCCCTTATCTTCTGACATTCTGCAGTTCAGTCCACAGTTACAGCCCCATTCCTTTGATATCAATGCATATCTAGCATAGTTCTGATGTAAGACTTACGAATACTTTGGATGAGTACTCACGGTTGCTTTGCCACCTATTTTTCCCCTATACCTAGTTGCTACGATCAGATGGAGGATCCCAGGAGCCAGCTGCCCCTGTCGACTACTACTACTACCCCGACGGAGCCTACTACTACGTGGAGACCGCCGATGACCAGGAGTAGTTAGGAGGTCCCAGGCAGGAGGCCTTTCCTTCTCGGTATGTATCTTGTTTGTGCTTGCCTTCTTAAGGCAGACTTGTTTAACTTATGTATGTACTCAGATATTTTTGCTTCCGCTGACTCTTGTGCTTTCGAGCTTTTGTATTCAAGCCCTCGAGGCCCTTGGCTTGTAATATGAAGCTTGTATTATTCTAATTTGTGTCTAGAGTTGTGTTGTGATATCTTCCCATGAGTCCCTGATCTTGATCGTACACGTTTGCGTGTATGATTAGTGTATGATTGAATCGGGGCGTCACAGCGAGCGCCCCGTCATCCACGACCACAACCTACAGCCCTGCCCCGCGGACTGCAGCCGCAGCCGAAGCAAGGGTGTGCTGCCAAGGAGAAGCTCTTGCTGCAATGGTGGAAGCATAGGCTCAACCTCTTCCTCTCGCCATGGTGGGAGCAAATGCTAAAAAATGGAGGAAAGGGAGGTGGATGAGCATCGCCTCCTGCAGTCCCCCCCCTCTTTATAGGGAGAGGCACGAGGGCTTGCTCTCCACTATCCTAGGGCAACTGTCCTACTCCACCAATCCCACGCCCTGCATTCCTGGTGAGTGCATTACTCCATCAACCGCCCAGTCTCGCCAATCTGACGTCCTGGCTCCCCTGTTTAAAGCACTGCATCCATGACCGCCCCTCTGCACCAATCCCACGTCGTGCGCCTAATCCGCATCGTGGGAGGCCACAGTAAAGGGGGTGATGTAAATATATGGCAGTTACCCCAAGCCACGTGTGGTCGTGGGCATGCCCGGGTTGAACCTGGTGGCAACCCGCGTACGTACGCGCCCCTGGTTTCTGACGCAGGCGTTGGACGTCGCCTGAACAACAAGGATACCAGAGGAAAGCTGGGGGCTGGCTCAAATTCAGATTAATGAAGAAGCAAAGAAAATCTCAAAGGCACAGGTATCATCTTCGACAAAATTAGCACTACTTGTTTGTGCATTGATTGGGCCTAGCCCAACGATGCCCGGCAACACATGTGGCCTAGTCCCGGGGTCTCATGTCGGTGTATTAAACATGGGTGTTTAGTACCCTGACCTATGCACAGGTGAGTAGTAGCTCCTTCGTCAAACTAGAGTCTCAGTGAAGATTTCCGAATCGAAGAAACAACTCTTTGGGAGATCAAGGAGTGCATCAAGAAGACCAAGGATCAAGATAAGCCTCGAGATGCGACATTGGAAGCAGCCTTTGTCGACAAGGCTGGGCTGGCAAGGCAAAGGCCCGGCAAGCCTCGTGGCTAGCAAACCCCCGCCAACTACCAGCACTCCACCTCACTAGCCAGCTAGTCGCTGGTCAGTGAGGTGTCGAGCCCACAAGCAGCGATGTGGAGTTTGCCGGCACGTGTCAACACTCTAGAGAGAAGATTACCTTTAACGACACCCGTCCAAATGGCGTGTCAAGATAATAGGAGTTAGTTGGGCAAGCGGTGTGACATCCTTGCTGGGGATTCTCCTCCTCACGACACCTAGCGATGCATTTAATGCTTTGTCCTAACTAGCAGAGTTAGGTATGATAGCACTATATGCTATCAAATCATCATGTAATTCCCTTTTTGCCACTGTGATGACCCCTTTAGCTATAAAAGGAGGGTTATGGTAACCTTTACAAGGGTTCAAACTAGCCTCTCAACATCGACTCGTTTTTTGGCTCGACTCGAGATCGACTCGAAAAGAAACAAGCAAGGTTTGAACACTTCATGTTGCTCGACTGAGAAACGAGCTGATCTTGAGCCAATATCTGCTCGCTCGATTTTAGCTCAATAACTCGACAGAGTATCATTATGTTAAATGATCATGCCATATATTAAATGGAAATAAGATAATTTGTTACGATATATGATGTCCAAGATTTTTCTCCATTTTATTTAACAGCAAAAATGGAAACTTAATTAAGTGCAGAGAAGATTTAGGCCTATGTGGTCAACTATGTGTTAAATATCATGTTATTATTGAAAAAGGTTCCAAGCATATTCACCTTAATTTTTTGTTTTTCGTCCATAAATTTATAATTTTTACCATCTCATTTAGCTTGAAACTAGCTCGAGATCGACTCGAGATCGTTACATGATGCACGAGTCATATTCTACAGCTCGACCTTGAGCTTCACTGAGTTTGAGCGAGCTCGGATTTTAATATGAGTTGAACTGAGCAACTCCAACTCGCTCGAACTCGACTTGTTTGTAGCCCTAGTTCGAACCCATTCAAACCCCTAGCGTGCTTGCTCGTGTAGCTGCCTTCTCCTAGCACCTTGCCGGGGGTGAGCGCTCCGTGTACTTGTGCTCCACACACCTTCAATACACCAAAAGCAGGAGTAGGGTGTTACACCTCAAAGGTGACCCAAACCTGCATAAAGATCCTTGCGCTTTCTATTGTTACTCCTCTTTGCGTTTAGTGCATTCCCCTCGCCGAACCACAAAGGAGCTAAACCACCCCATAGATAGTCGTTCCGCACTGGCAAAATGTGTCTACTCGAGGCAAGTTTGGTTCCAATGCTTTAGGTGGGCCAAAATAGATCTACAACTTCTGCCATCGACAATGTAGCAATTACAAGACTAGTGGCACATATCCCGGAAGCGCATCCCAAAGAGACATCGAAAAGGTTTGACTCTTTCGTCATGCTGATTTGTTGGAATATTTGGAAGCAACGGAATAGACGAGTCTTTAGAGGGAGACACAATCAATGAATGGGATCTATCGACAAGGATCTATCTGTTGCAAGTCGATTTCTAGAGCGAGAGATGAATGAATAGAATGAATCAAACTATCTTTATTCCATTGGTGATCTCAGTATATATACAAGGGAGGGGATGCGAGTGGAGAGTCGCATCCATACAAAGAGGTGCGAGATAGTCGGTTGCCATATTGTAACCGGCATAGACAAAGGGAGGATTATCTATTTAATTAATTTAATATATTAATTAAATCCTAACACTCCTCCTAATCCTTCCTTGTGTTTGCGATCAAACATCTTCGGAGTCATCTCCTCCAAAGACCCTGTGGGAAAAATATGAGGAGAGTAGAGTAGTGTATGATACGTTGCTAAAACTCCTTCAAATCTGGCGGGGAAAAATAAGGAGAAAACAATGCAACATATAATGGTTATTGTCTCTTTTAATTCAATACAAGAAACCCCATAGAGTTTAGAGGACAATAATATGCCGTATATACTTTCCTAAAAAACCCGGTGGGGAAAATGAAAAGTATGACATATGATCTCATGTTGATATTACCGCATTAAAAACCTTTATGAGAACATGTATAGTAAACTCATGAAGGGAAAAAGAGTATAATATGATGCATTGAACAGGAACAATTCAGGAAGATACTCCCCCTGATTATTACAAATTCCAAAGCCATCACATACCAATTCCATGAACATATTTATGGCATGTAGAGGTTGGTAGAGACTTGGTAAACAACTCAGTCACATGATTTGATTTGCAAGATATACAATATAGCGATATTGTTTATTACGTAACCTATTTGCATTCAGGAAACACAAGCAACATTATCTTTGAGATAATGGTTGGTGGATGTAGCCATGAGGTCTGTTTCGAAGACTCTTCATGAGAGGGTTGCCACACCTAGTAGGAAGACTAAGCTTGACTACAATCTGACATAGTGGGGATCTGATCTATGTATCCAATGATATCGGTGTTCACATTTCTGTGAAACTGAAAAACCAGGACAAGATGTTTAATGCCTTGGAGATATTGAAAGATATTCTTGAGTACCAACCAGTTGTGTTTGGTGGATCCAATGGCACTATGGAACGTTGAGTCCCAATATCTCATTTCCATCATCTCTTGGTCTATATAGATCTTTCTCTATGTCTAGATAATGAACTACCATCAGAGTTATGGATGGATAATATTTGTCCACAATGAATTTCTCCAATATATTTTGGATATAGACAACATAGTATACCATAATGTTGAATGAAGGTGCTCAAGTTGTAGTAACGAGCGGTATTTTGGTTTACCCAAATCCTTCATTTTAAACTCCGTCATTTAGATGATTACATGTGCCGTCATTGCAGACACACAAACATGGATAATCATCATTGTAGGAGTAATCCTTGTGTATAAGGATCTCACTACGTTAGTTGTACCATATGTACTGACAACAATAATTTGTATGGTGACTTACTGATTTTACACAATGTATGTTGCATTGTGTATTTCGATTCATAATTGAGATTCCATCGGGAATAAATCATATATGTCTGAATCTAGTGATCCACATGGATATGTAATCACTACATCTATCAACTGCATAGATAGATGATTTTGTGTTCCCAATGATATAAGTTCTCAGAAAGAGATTCCACCTCTGGAGAATAGTTGGGTACATACGTGAACCCTTGTACTATAATACTTGCTCTTCGTTACACCACCTCGTTGTTCTTAGTTCTGTTTCCAGAAGAAAACTGGTGTAGGTATTGTGATAGAGGCTAAGGTGTCTTATCTTTCGATGAGATGTGATAAGGAAGTCGACTTTGACGGTCCGACTACGAATGTGCGAAGACATCGCGCCTTAGAAATCGCTAACCCAACTCTGAGAGGTTATTGACCACGCCGGAGCATGATGAACCTGACCATGAAGGTCTGTTTCCTGCAGGAAAACGAAGAACAAGCAAGAAACTAACATTGCAATTTGGATATTGCGAATATAAGGAGAAAGCTTTATTGATCAAGGTGGGGTTCTGTGACGCCTTTGTCTGGTCGTTGAACACAAACGAAGTACGCAAAGTTGCAGCTATGGCGAACTTTAATCTAAACAAAACCCAAAGTCTAAATGACACCCTAAGGGTTGTATATATGGAGGAAGAGGGGGAATTTGGTGGCCCCTAGAGGAGGGGTTCGAAACCAACCCTAACACTTGTTTCCCCACACATACGGACTCTAAAAACAGCCTATACTTAAGTATTCTGAGAATACATGGGCTTGGCCCAATAATAAGGTGACACAACACCTAGAATAGCCTCTGGACGAAATTTATGAAGTGTCGTCTTGTATATTTTGTCCAAGGCTTCATGCATTCCTTATGGTGGCTTCAAAGTCCTGAAATCATCACTTGTAACTCTGTTCTGGATCCCCTTGCGCATGCCATCATCTCCATGCTTGGTCTTGCTCCAGTGTTCATCCCTCTTATCCATGCCAGACCCTTCATTTGTAAGCAAAACAAATGTATCCAATTTAGGCAGCATCATATTCTCATGAACATTAGAATCATTACCAAGAAACGAAAGTACCTGATAATTTAATTGGCGTGCGCAAGCTCTAGTAATTGGTCCAGTATGTATAGCAGCAGGGGTTGTGGGTGTAACAATGGTATTGATGTCCTCATCATCCTCCCCTTCTTGAAATGAAGTCATCCTCGACGGAAGCTCATCTTCCTCACCCAAATAAGGCTTCAAATCTGCAATGTTAAAAGCGGGACTAACCCCAAAATCTGCATGCAGCTCAAGTTTATATGCATTATCATTTATTTTCTCTAACACCTTAAAAGGACCATCAGCACGTGGCATTAGCTTTGATTTGCACAAATTGGGAAATATATCCTTACGCAAATGTAAGCAAACAAGATCTCCAGGTGCAAACACAACATGTTTTCTACCCTTATCTCCTGCAAGTTTATATTTAGCATTCATACGCTCAATGTTTTCCTTAGTTAACTCATGCATTTTTAAAATCAATTCAGCACGTTCTTTAGCATCAAAATTAACCTTCTCCGAAGATGGAAGAGGCAACAAATCAATAGGTGCGTGAGGTAGGAAACCATACACAATTTCAAAAGGGCACATGTTAGTAGTAGAATGCAATGAACGATTATAAGCAAATTCAATATGAGGCAAGCATTCTTCCCACATTTTATTATTATTCTTCAAAACAGCCCTAAGCATAGTAGACAATGTTCTATTGACTAGTTCAGTTTGTCCATCAGTTTGGGGATGACAAGTAGTACTAAAAAGCAGTTTAGTCCCCAACTTAGCCCATAAACATCTCCAAAAGTGGCTAAGAAATTTAGTATCACGATCTGAAACAATAGTATTTGGCACATCATGCAAGCGAATAATTTCATGAAAGAACAAATCAGCAACATTAACAGCATCATCGCTTTTATGACATTGTATAAAGTGTGCCATTTTCGAAAATCTATCCACGACAACAAATATGATATCCCTCCCCTTCTTTGCTCGAGGTAAACCTAAAACAAAGTCCATAGATATATCCTCCCAAGGAACACTAGGTACAGAAAAAGACATATATAAACCATGAGGATTGAGTCGTGACTTAGATTTTTGACATGCAGTGCAGCGAGCAACAAAACGCTCAACATCCCGTCTCATCTTTGGCCAAAAGAAATGTGTAGCAAGTTTATACTCCGTCTTCTTGACGCCAAAGTGTCCAATTAATCCTCCTCCATGCGCCTCCTGCAACAACAAAAGACGAACAGAGCTAGCTAGAATGCATAGCTTGTTAGCACGAATCACAAATCCATCGTTAAGAACGAACTTGTTCCAAGTTCTCCCTTCCTTACAATTCTGCAATACATCTTTAAATTCAGCATCATGCACATATTGATCTTTGATGCTCTCCAAACCAAATATTTTAAAGTCAAGTTGTGAAAGCAAAGTATAACGACGAGACAATGCATCATATTTTCTTTACCCTTCTTGTGTTTAATGGCATAAGGGAAAGTCTCAATAAATTCAACCCATTTAGCATGTCTACGGTTCAGTTTTGCTTGACTTTTAATGTGTTTCAAAGATTCATGATCAGAATGTATAACAAATTCCTTGGGCCATAAATAATGTTGCCATGTTTCTAAGGTCCGAACAAGAGCATATAATTCTTTATCATAAGTAGAATAGTTCAGACTAGGCCCACTCAATTTTTCAGAAAAGTATGCAACAGGTTTGTCATCTTATAATAACACACCTCCTAATCCAATTCCACTAGCATCACATTCAAGCTCAAAAGTCTTATTAAAATCAGGAAGTTGGAGTAAAGGAGCATGTGTCAACTTATCTTTCAATACCGTGAAGGCTTCTTCCTGCGCAGTACCCCAAACAAAAGGCACATCCTTCTTTGTAAGCTCGTTGAGAGGTGCAGCAGTGGTGCTGAAATCTCTCACAAAACGCCTATAGAAACCAGTGAGGCCAAGGAAACTCCTCACTTGTGTGACCGTTTTGGGCTGCGGGCAACTCTCAATAGCTTTGATCTTGGCTTTATCAACTTCAATTCCCTGTGGAGTAACAACATAGCCAAGAAAAGATACTCGGTCGGTGCAAAAGGTGCACTTCCCAAGGTTACCAAACAAACGTGCATCATGTAGAGCAATAAAAAAGCACGTAAATGTTCCAAATGTTCCTCCAAAGATTTGCTATAAATCAATATGTCATCAAAGTAAACTACCACAAATCGTCCAATGAAAGCACGTAAAACTTCGTTCATTAATATCATGAAAGTACTAGGTGCATTAGTTAACCCAAAAGGCATGACTAACCACTCATATAATCCAAACGTAGTTTTAAATGCAGTTTCCATTCATCTCCCAATTTCATACGAATTTGGTGGTATCCACAACGCAAATCAACTTTGGAGAATATTGTAGAGCCACTCAATTCATCAAGCATATCATCTAGCCTAGGAATAGGATGACGATAACGAATAGTAATATTATTAATGCCTCTACAATCAACGCACATACATGACGTACCATCCTTTTTCGGCACCAAAATGATAGGAACAGCACAAGGACTAAGGGATTCGCGTATATAACCTTTGTCGAGCAGCTCTTGTACTTGACGCATGATCTCCTTCATCTCCTCTGGATTGGTATGATATGGTGCACGGTTGGGTAATGATGCACCGGGAATTAAGTCAATTTGATGCTCAATCCCTCGAATAGGTGGTAATCCCGGTGGCACGTCTTGTGGAAAGGCGTCAGCGAACTCCTGCAAAATGTTAGTGACAGCAGGAGGCAAAGAGGAAGGCACGTCCTTGAATGAAAATAATGCCTCTTTGCACACAAAAGCATAGCAAACAGATTTGCTAAAATCTAGATCATCAATATCAGATTTGGTGGCATGTAAACATGCACTTTTCAATTTAATTTCAGAAGCAACACTAGATGGTTTATTATTAGGCTTCATTTGTTGCTCAAATTCTTTTGCCACAATCTGATTTTCACTCTTATTTTGCTCCTGTTTTGCTTTATTAGCTCTATTTATATAATCTTTCGAAATGGAATCAGGAGTCATAGGAGGCAAAGTAATATTTTTGTCCTTATGAACAAGAGTATACTGATTGTTTCTACCATGGTGTACAGAATTTTTACCAAATTGCCATGGTCTGCCAAGTAATAAGGAACATGCTTGCATAGGTAACACATCACAATCAGCATAATCAGCATATGTAGAGATAATAAAATGCACACGAACAGTACGTGTTACCTTAACCTTGTCGTTGTTGTTGAACCATTGGATGTAGTAAGGATGTGGATGTGGTCTTGTGGTGAGAGATAGCTTCTCCACCATCTCCATGCTAGCCAAGTTGTTGCAGCTCCCTCCATCTATGATGACGTGAACAGAACGTTCCTTCACAACTCCCTTTGTATGGAACAAATTATGCCTCTGATTTTTCTCAGTTTGTGTAACCTACAAACTCAAAACACGTTGAGAAACTAAACATTCATACCTGCCAGCATCTTCATCAGCCATGTATTGCGTCTCATGATCAGAATCATCTCCACCGTGTTCTTCATGTGTAATAAGAGCCAAAGTCTGCTCATCATAGTCACTAGCGGACTCATACCCACCATCCTCAGTAGCAATCATCACACGCTGAGATTTGCATTCTCTCGCAAAATGTCATCTTCCCTTACAACAACGACAAATAGTATCACTTGTGTGCCCTGTTGATGCCATGGAAGAAGAAGAGCTCTGCGCAGGCCCGGCAGGTGTGCTCTTGGCAGATAGTGGTGGTTGTGCCTGCTTTCTTGTATCATGACTGGAGGTGGCACCTGATGGAGGTGCTGGTGTAGTGGAAGTAGAGGATGCACGTGGTGTCCATGATGAAGATCGACCTGCAGAAAAGTTAGTTCGTGCCAATGTGTGTCGATCATGCACTTCACGTTTAGCTTTACAAGCAAGATGGAATAAACGAGTGATATTATTATACTCCTTATACTCTAGAATGGTCTGAATCTCTCTATTTAATCCACCCATTAAACGTGCAAGCATAGCTTCATTCTCCTCGACAATACCACATCTAATCATGCCAGTTTGTAATTCCTGATAATATTCTTCTACAGAATTTTTTCCTTGTCTTAAACGCTGTAATTTTTTAAGTAATTCACGTTGATAATATGGTGGAACCCAACGAGTACGCATAGCAGTTTTCAAAGCAGCCCAAGTAGCTGGAATAGGATATAATCTACAATGTTCAGACCACCAAACACATGCAAAACTAGTGAAAGCACAAACAGCAGCAGGAACACGTCTCTCCTCGGGATATTGTAAACATGTAAAACGTTGTTCAGTTTCTAACTCCCAAGTAAGATATATATCAGGAATATATCTACCCTCAAATGGTGAAATATTCAATTTCAGTTTAGGGAGATGGTCATGATCTCATACCTGAGGGGGAGCCCTACCATTGCCATTATTTGCATGTGGACGACCCGGTGGTTGTGGTGTTGGTGGTTGCACGTAGTTCTGATTTTGATCAACCTCATCCTCGTAATATCCCGCATAATCATCCTCCTCCGCATTAGCAGCAGGAGCCACAGAAGTATCAATAGCAGCACCAACAGTTTGGCCAGGCGCAAGAGGGACACGGCTCGCTCGGCGGAGGGTTGTTTCGTGATGTGGAGGTAGTCGTTGTTGTTGTTGTTGTTGTTGTTGTTGTTGTTGTTGTTGTTGTAGAGGTGCATTAGGTGCAATCGGTGGTGGTGGTGGAAGACGCGTGAGCAATTCATTTAACTTGTTATCGAGCTTTGTTTCGAACATCTTCTCCATGCCATCTATCTTCTCCATGGCCTCTTCAAATCTGTTTAGCACATCTTGCACATGTCCACTCATCATTTGCTGAAATTTATCATGCAACTCCTTATTCGTCATGTTCTCCCAGTCAGTCTTGTCGGCTTGTGAGCCTGCCATGGTTAGCAGCAATAGAAACACACAAGAATATGATCCTACATACTACTAACAAGAGGTGGTGGTGGGTGTCACAAATCCGTCAAGCAAATCTCAAATTCTTACCAGTTCTTACCCAGCAGCAGGCGGTGATCGGCAACCGTCGTAGTCAAAACTCTCAAAGCTTGGATAGAGCGATTACCAGGGAGAGTCAAACGCACGACGTAGATGTATGTGGAGCTGGGAAGGCTTATAATATGGTAGCAAAAAGGGTCAGCAATAATCAATTCAGAGATGCAAAGTTGATAAATGCTCAACGACGGTACTCTGCTGGTCCTAGGGTAGACCGTGCTAGAGACACGAGCCTAGAACACTAACAAAATCAAGATGCTGCACATAAACAAGGGAGGAGCACGCTCTGATTTTTTTCTTTTTTCACTTTTTTGCACTTTTTTCCTCTCTTTTTTTGCTTCGCAACAATTTTTTTTAAAGTCTACAAATGGTCTAAAAACTGCCTAGCCAGAATTTTCCGGACTTAGTTTTTTTTTAGTTTGGAACTATTTTTCTACTACGGGTAGCACGAAAGTTGGGGAGTCCGACTTGGTCATGACTTGAAGTATCGCGTGATCTGGAAACCGAAAACAAAGCAACAAATACTGGATTCGGACTAGGACTGGTGGTGGAGATGAATCTGGTGAAAACTCAGACTGGTGGCGGATATATGTAGGGTGGTGGAACACGGACTGGTGGCGAATCTATGATGGAGGTGGACTCGGATTGTCGTGATGGTGGTGGATATGTGGTATATGGCAGCGGTGATGACAATGGTGATATATGGCAGCGGTGATGACGATGGTGGTATATGGCAGTGGTGACAATGATGGTGGTATATGGTAGCGGTGGCGATGATGATGATGAAGTGGCGGCATGACAACTTGTGAACAGAACTCAAAACTCTAAAGGACTAGACACTAAGACCAACAACTAGATACGACGATGCAACCGCAAATTCGACAATGCAAAACCCTAAAAAGATTATGCAAAGGCTCAGATTGGTTCGAATATGATGAACTAACCCTAATTTTTTTGGCTTTTTCGTGGACTGCAGGTATGAAGAACAGACTCGATCTAAAGTATGAAAAATTGTAAAATATCATCAAGCAACCTGGAAATCTGATACCACTTGATAGAGGCTAAGGTGTCCCGTCTTTTGATGAGATGGTGGATATCGTTTTGGAGGAAGTCAACTTTGACGATCCGACTACGAACGTGCGAAGACGTCGTGCCTTAGCAATCGCTAAACCAACTCCGAAAGGTTATTGACCACGCCGGAGCATGATCAACCTGACCACGAAGGTCTATTTCCTGTACGCAAATGAAGAACAAGCAAGAAACTAGGATTGCAATCTGGTATTGCGAATATAAGAAGAAAGCTTTATTGATCAAGGTGGGGTTTTGTGACGCCTTTGTCTGGTCATTGAACACAAACGAAGTACGCGAAGTTACAGCTATGGCGAACTTTAATCTAAACAAAACCCAAAGTCTAAACGACGCCCTAAGGGCTGTATATATGGAGGAAGAGGGGGGAATTTCGTGGCCCCTGCTGGAGGGGTCTGAAACCAACCCTAACTCTTGTTTCCCCACACATACGGACTCTAAAAACAGCCTATACTTAAGTATTTTGAAAATACATGGGCCTGGCCCAATAATAAGGTGACGCGGCACCTAGAATAGCCTCTGGATGAAATTTATGAAGTGGCATCTTGTATATTTCGTCCAAGGCTTCATGCATTCCTTATGGTGGATTCAAAGTCCTGAAATCATCACTTGTAACTCCGTTCTGGATCCCCTTGCGCATGTCATCATCTCCATGCTTGGTCTTGCTCCAGTGTTCATCCCTCTTATACATGCCAGGCCCTTCATTTGTAAGCAAAACAAATGTATCCAATTTAGGCAGCATCATATTCTCAAGAACATTAGAATCATTACCAAGAAACGAAAGTACCTAATAATTTAATTGGCGTGTGCGAGCTCTAGTAATTGGTCCAGTATGTATAGCAGCAGGGGTTGTGGGTGTAACAATGGTGTTGATGTCCTCATCATATTGCTTATGAATACCTTCCCATTATTGAGCAAGATCATTTCTACCTAGATTATACCCTTTGCTTGAGTTCAGTCCGAGTGTTGTTCACACTTTGCCATGGCCATGGTCTTTGGACCTGAATCATGTGAAAGGTTTTGCAATCTAGTTAAGAAATGTATGTCGACAATTGTAGACTTCCGGTTATCTGATTCTCTAGAATCTATATATCAATATATAGTTGATGGAAATATCGTTACTCATGGTGACTACTCGCAATTTCCCAATGCGATTGAGTCGGGTATTCCGATGTCCCAGTCATTGTGTGCACTATGACATGGGTTGGTGGAGGTTTCCCATCCACTGGGTGTATACTACCCATTAGGTGTCTATCTCCGTGAAGTTGACCTGCATTTACTGATTCAGAGACCTTGATATCCTTGCTTGCAAGAAGCTGAATCCTGACGATTGTCGTACTTCTCCCCTTGTTGCTTTGAATGAGGAGTTGAGTTGTTTTAGTTGGTACCTCCACTCTTTCCAACATGTTTTTGCAGGATTGTAGGATTGTGTGACACCTTTATAGTCAGTAAATGAATCTGGCAGGTTATTTGCAATGTGTTGCAAATCTTCTGAATGCATGGTTCAGGTCTTTGAGTACGTGGATTTGAGGCAGAAATGTGTTGAACATTCCACTAATTTCCTGGCATTCTTTATGGTACTTTAAATCTCCCCCTAATGCCTGGAAATGTTTCTCATTGAATCAGCATACTGCCTTGAATAACTCCCCATGTGAGGGGCTTGAGGTATTGACGGTAATAAAGTTATTCCTCACATAGATCCCAACTATATGTTGAGGGGCCAATGATGTATGCTGGGTGGTGATATCCGTATGCAACCGAATTACCGCAGATAGGAAATACTTGGTAGATATCCACATATCAAAGATAGAGGGGAATAATATTATGTAGTTCTGTCATGAGCGTGTAAAACTACATTACTCCAACGTAAAGTTGGTAAGTTGCAATTCCAAAGTAAATATAATGCAATGAGCTTAACTCTTTGGATACGATTCTACCAACCCATTTTGAGTCTAGACATTAGGAAAAATTGCTAAACTTCAATCCAAAGGCCATAGAGAAGGCACTCAAGGAGAATTCTGCAATGTTATCCATTCGATTTGCTTGAAATCGATGTGAGGATAATGAGCCAATGGTTTCGTGTGAATAAAGCACACACATAAGACCATCATGTAGATATGTCTTTTATAACCATGGAATACCTTAATAGTCTAGTCAATGGATGGGAAGAGCCACTTACCTCGACTTGATGCATTTAAGGAATCTGAGTGGTTTAGCATAGATTTTAAGGTGCATGGACCTTAAAATTAGATTCCCTGTGTCACTTGTAGTGCACATAAAATCCAAATGTTGTTAGAATTTAGCATCATAATAATCATAAATTATTGGAATTGTTGATAGTTTCGGTTTCAACCCAATGTCTCAATGACCAAGGCGAGTATGCCAACTTTGTCATATACACGACACTCTGGAAAACTATCTCGTATGCAACATGCGCTACAGGTTGTGTCGTATGTGTAGTACAATCCAAATGATACACAGAGAATATGTTTTCCATATCCGTTTCATATGGTAAAGAGAAGTTATTTCTCTTTGTTGTCATCATAAGTTCCGCTATGGAAACTATTTTGACCGATACCTCCATAGTTTAGTAGGGTACGAGTTAAACCTGGGAAGCAATAAAGCATCCCGACGTTACCCGAGTACCCACATGGATAGTAAATACGACTTGAGTTGAGCCAACAAATACCTCATCGCGTCTAGCGATTTTAAAATATCTCATTTCTCTCAATGAGAGTGGAAACATTGGACTTCCATGAGTATAGAGTTTGTGGTGCATATGTCCACAAGGCACATATCATTTTTCATCGGATTGACTCCCATAGAAATCTATATATAGACATGAAGATTCTCAATATGAAAATCACTGTCAGATATATAGAATACATACAAATGTATTTGTACCAAAGTGCTGATACAATATATTGTGTTATACAATATATGATGACAACAATACTTATGTTGTTGTTACAACATCGTAAATGGACATTAATTGTATTGAACACTCAGGAGATTAAAAGACTATTCATAGTCTCCAAACATGTCGGTTGAGGCATATTCAACCATCACATTCTCCATGCCCATATTGTCCCGTCACAGCTGGTGATGTCGGATTGAAGGTTGAAGTAAGATTCAAACCTTTGCCTTTGAGATTCATTGTATCACAGGAATTGCTGATACAGAATAACCAGATGCTGAGATCTGAATATAATGCCTTATGATATATAAGACACCATTTTTCTGTTAGCGGTGTGATCCTGATTAGAGGTGAATCCAGGATTCCACACATTATCCCACGAGACACAAGAGCGATCATGATGTCCATGGCCCAGATAGGGCAGTGGTGGCCATTGAAGGCGAATGCCTCAAACTCTATAGTCATATGTTACCTCTGTGGGTAAACCAGAGATAAATAATTTACAACCAGTAAATTAAAGACCATCATGGTTGATGTTGTAATGAACTTAGCAAAATCAATGGGTATTTCAAGAAGTTGGCTCGAAACCATTAGTGTGAACCTCAAATTGCTAAGTATGACACCTTGAAGATAATCACCAAAATGGAGTAGATCTCATAGCACTAGGGAGTATAATCTGATGAAATCGGTAGATACTCACTCGTAATGCCTTATGTCATGACTTAGTAAAATGTGTGGGATAGCACTTTGTAAAGCAATCATAATGTCGAAATGACAAAATATAGGCTTTAACAGTAGTCATCGATAATCTGCATAGGCAGTAGATCCATATGAGTACCTTGTGATCTCAATCATCAATTTTAAGAAATCACCTTGAATTTTGCATCCGTATTTGCAAGAAATTAGAAATCTCAATTGCAAATAGACGTATTAATCTCGACATGCTGGAACTTGAAAATAGATACATCATGGAACTATTCCGGAATACCTTGTACTCAATGGAGAAACAATACCAGAGAGGTACTGAATTTATCTTTGCAAGAGATAAAGAAAATCTCAATTACAAATAATAGATGTAATGAATCTCAACATGTAGAATAACATGGAAATATATACATCACAGTTTATTCTGAAATACAAGGTACTCACATATATACATTGCAAACGTAATGAATAATAATGATGTTGCAAACTTGATCCTCAAGTGAAAAACTTGAATTATGTATATCTTAAATTAAATGAGATCTTGTATCAAATTGCAGGATAATTCAACAGAGTGAATTAATATTTTGCGAGAGAAAATTGATCTCAACCGCAATGAGATTATTTTGCGAGAAAAAGAAAATTCGCAATCGCAAATGGTGTGCGAGTAAACTTAATCTCAATCGCACAACAATGCCATTGCACTAATAGGACATGTTATCTGAATTGCTAAAGAGCAAACACATTGAACATGCCACATATTTCTAGAATTTTTAAAACTCAACAGAAAATAGGCTCAATGCTGATCTATATAGTCCAATCTGCAATTTATTGGAAGCCTACCAGCTTAACAGAGAAGTGCATGGATTGGAAATATGCGGAGCATTTCGTAAATAACATAAAGGTAAGGGTTAAAATGAAGCTTGACGAAGAGATAAGGTTCTCTATCGCTTCATGTGGTCTACGTATGTCAGCACACCTGACATAGCGGCCTCCAATGGTAGCGATCGGCCAGCCTCTATGTCCAGTACAAGGGCCGCAAGACCGCACAGGCCCAACCCACGCGTCACTGGCCCGGAGTGGACCTGAGCCGGCCCAACACCTGCAACTACTTAACTACTTCCCCTTCCCCAAGAGAAGGGTATCCAGTGGATCATACGGCAAGGCAACGGTGGCTTCCTTACCTACTTCTCCTCAATTCCCCATTCGTGTAACCAAATTGATCCTGTAATCGAACCTTAGATCGGCTTGTATGAACTTGTGAGTGGAAATCAAGAGATCCAGACCAGTATCCTCACATCCGGTATCAGAGACCAGCCCTTCCTCCTCTCTCCATCGCGCGATCTGGCGCAATTCATCGAGACGTGATGCCTTTGTCAAGCTCGTTTGCAAATCGAAGCCATGGAGCCTACGATGAAGGAGTACATGGATCGGCTCACGGCTTCCATGGACGAAATCCGCGTCGAGATGCGCGGCAACACGACGGCGGTGCATGCCAACACCAACAAGCTCGACGATCTCCTCTCGTGGCGCCCTGATCTGGAGCGTTGTGTGGCTGAATTGGGTGCCGCGGTAGCTGATCTACAGCAAGGGCGCACGCCTGCGGCGGCGGCGGCGCTCGGTGCGGCAGTGGCTGGGCTTCCTTCCAAGGAATCCACCCCCGAGGGCGTCAGCGGTCTCCCTGACGCCTCCGCCCACGCGAGGGAGCTTCCACACGGGTCACATGACCACGGCGACGCATTCTTACACCGGGGGAAGTCATCGGTGATCCCACCGGTGCCTCCTCCGGGCACTGGTCAGTTGCCCCTCCAAACCCCCAGTTTTCCTTCCATGCCGTCGCTGTTCGCTCATGCTAGTCAATTGCTAGCGGGTCTGGGTCAAGCTCACCCTTCCATCTGTTTCCCACAATTCTCCGGGGGAAACCCCAAACTATGGAAGACATTGTGTGAACAATACTTCTCCATGTTTGCGATCCACAACTCCTTTTGGGTGCCTATGGCAGCACTCAATTTCACCGGCTCTGCCTCTATATGGTTGCAGTCGGTGCAACGTAGATTATCTGATTTCGATTGGGACGCTTTTACATCGCTGTTGTGCACGTGCTTTGGGCGCGATAAGCATCAACTACTTATTTGTTAGGTTTACACTGTCCGTCAATCTAGTTCAGTAGCAGAATACATTGAGCATTTTGAGCAAATTATTAATCATCTTACTTCATATTCGGATTCTATCCATCCTTACTACTACTTGACACGTTTTGTCGAGGGACTCCGGGCGGACATACGAACAGTGGTGCTCATACAGCGACTATCGGAATTGGACATGGCGTGTTCCCTGGCTCTGCTCCAGGAGGAAGTGGCAGGGGAGGTGCCACCACCGCATCCACCTCCCCCAACGTTGCGGCCAGTTGAGACAGGACCGTGCTCAAGCATACCGCTGCCTCTGCCACCACCACCACCTCGAGCAACTCCAAGCCCATCCGCATCAACTCCCACTGATCGGCGCGGCGTGGAGGGCGCGCATGCCGACCATGCCAAGGTCAAGGCACTGCGCGACTATCATAGTGCACGTGGATTATGCTTCAAGTGCGGCGAGAGGTGGGGCCAGGATCACACTTGCCCCACCACCGTGCAACTCCATGTTGTGGAAGAAATGCTCAAACTCTTCGGCATCGCGGCTGTCCATGATGACAATCAGCCTGAGCCCATGGAGACTGCTATGGCCATCTCGCGTCATGCCCTCACTGGGGACACCTCGTCGCGAGCATTTCAACTGCACGCGTGGCTGCAAGGCCATGAAATTCTCATGCTTGTAGACTCCGGGAGTTCCACCTCCTTTGTCGATGCGCAGTTAGCCTAGAAACTCTCCGGGGTCACTCCTATGGCGCGAGCACAATGCATCAAGGTCGCAGGCGGGTGTGAGCTCCATTGCTTCGCAACCATCCCCCACTGCACATGGTCTACTCAGGGGCATGAATTCACTACTGAAATGAAGATCCGTCCTCTTGGCATATACGATGCCATCCTTGGCATGCACTGGCTAGAGGAGCACATCCCCATGACTGTGGATTGGAAAGCCAAGCATATCACCATACTGTAACACCCTCAATGCGACTATAGCTCCCACGCGTCGAGGCACGACTTAGAGACATAATCGCATTGAAGGCATATGTCGCAAGTTAGGCAATCTTCACAACATCCCATGTAATATGAATAATAAGGGGAAAACATAGTTGGCTTACACTCGCCACGTCACATCAGAGTACATAAATAACATACATCACCCAAACACTCATGGCCCGACTACGGCGCCAAAATAGAAAATAACCCAACATGCGACACGGTCCCAATCAAACCCCAACTAGGCACCACTACTGATCATCAGGAAAAGACACGTAGTAACGCTGAGAGTCTTCGTCGAACTCCCACTTGAGCTCGTACTCGTCATCTGGAGCGGAATCACCTGGACCTGCATCTGGAGTTATAGTATCTGTGAGCCACAGGGACTCAGCAATCTCGCACCCTCGCGATCAAGACTATTTAAGCTTATAGGAAGGGTAAGGAAAATATATGTGGAGCTGCAGCAAGCGACTAGCATATATGATGGCTAACTTATACGCAAAAGAGAGCGAGAAGAGGAGGCAAAGCGCGAGCGGGAAACTAGAGAGCAACCTGCGCAAACATTACTCCAACACCGTGTCCACTTCCCGGACTCCGCCGAGAAGAGGCCATCATGGTAACACACTCAGTTGATTCATTTTAATTAATTAAGGTTCAAGTTATCTACAACCGGACATTAACAAATTCCCATCTGCCCATAACCGCGGGCACGGCTTTCGAAAGTTCAAACCCTGCAGGGGAGTCCCAACTTAGCCCATGACAAGCTCTCACGGTCATAACATTATTAACAAAACTCCTTTACTGATCATCCTGAAAAGAGGCACGGATCACTAGGAAACAAGCTGAACATATGGCATCATGAACTAAATAATCCCAGACTTAGTGAAAACTACTAAGTCCCTGAAAAACAGATTTACCGGGTGCCTCACTTTGCAAGCTTGCACAAGTCACCACACACATCCTAAAAATGCATGGGTTGCACCTCTGGAAAGAAGACAAAATCCTTAACAAAACATATGAAGGACTCATAGGCATATCATGCACACAACAATCATGGCAAAAATGACAAAAGTCTAAGATGAACTAGCAGATCTGACAAATAACTCACGAAGCCTCCTTCTAACAGCATTTCGGGCATCAAGATGAACTCAAATGCAAATGATGCAATGGAATGAAATGATGTAATCATCTAGACGAACATTTTGATATGCTATATGCATGAATCGGAGCTACGGATGCAAAGTTACGGGGCCGCGAACATGGGCATATGGATCTGCAGATTTCAGGACTTGGACGAAATTTATACCATGTGCAAAAAGTCAACGGGACGAGGGTATCCCGGGACGGCGGGATCCGGGCGGCGGGGCTGCGTTTGGATCGGGGAGTGGGTGGATCTGATCCCACTCCCGGATCGGATCCGGCCCGGGGCTGAGGAGGCTGGCGATGGCCAACGGCGGTGGCGGTGCGGGACGGTGCCGGCGACCCGGCCGGCGAAGTCCGGCGAGAGGGCGCGGTCGCCGATGCGCCCAGGCGGCGGCGAGGAGCGCGGGTGGCGGCGGAGGAACCGAGGCGAGGCGCGGCGCGGGCGGCGGGCGTCGGGCGGCGAGCTCGCGGCGGCCGGCGCGGAGGGGCTGCCGGAGCGGGGCGGCTCCGGTGGCGGAGCCTCGCCGGCGTCGGAGGAGGAGGTCGGGCGCGGGGAAGAGGGAGCCGGGCGGCGGCGTGGGCCTCGGGAGCCGGCCACGGGCCTCCCGGGCCTGGCGGCGGGGATGTGGGCGCACGCCCACATGGCAGGTGGTGATTGGACGTGGGGGCGGCGGCGGATGCGTCCGGCCGGGTCGGACAATGTCTGGCCGGCGCGAGGGGATTTTTAGGGTTTCGAAGAGGGAGAGAGATCCGAAAACGGAGGGGCTATTTATAGGCATAAGTGGAGCTAGGAGAGTCCAAATGAGGTGCGGTTTTCGGCCACGCGATCGTGATCGAACGCTCTCGGACATGGAGCAGAGTTTGGTGGGTTTTGGGCCAAATTGGAGGGGTGTTGGGCTGCAACACACACGAGGCCTTTTCGGTCCCTCGGTTAACCGTTGGAGTATCAAACGAAGTCCAAATGATACGAAACTTGACAGGCGGTCTACCGGTAGTAAACCAAGGCCGCTTGACAAGTCTCGGTCCAATCCGGAAATGTTTAATCCCCACACACGAAAGAAAGCTAGAAATGACCACCGGAGGAGAACGAAGCGCGGGAATGCAAAACGGACAACGGGGAAAAAGCTTGAATGCATGAGATGAACACGTATGCAAATGCAAAACACGTGACGACATGATATGAGATGCATGAAAATGAAAACAACACATGGAGACAAAGACCCGAACCCGAGGAAATAAATTAACTTAACGCCGGAAATGGCAAGAGTTGGAGTACAAATAGGGAAAGTTACATCCGGGGTGTTACAACACTCCACCACTACGAAAAGATATCGTCCCGAGATCTAGGACTGAAAGAACTCCGAGTACTCAGAACGGAGGTGATCCTCGCGTTCCCAGGTAGCTTCACGGTCGGAATGGTGTGACCACTTGACTTTGAGAAATTTGATTGTCTTGTTGCGAGTCTTGCGTTCTATCTCTTCAAGAATAGCAACTGGGTGCTCATGATAAAAGAGATCTTCTTGGATCTCAGTGTCCTCGAAGTTGACGGTGCGGTCAGGAGTCTTGAAGCACTTTCGAAGCTGAGAGACATGGAACACATCATGAACATTTGCAAAGTTTGAAGGAAGCTCGAGTTGATAGGCGAGGTCGCCTCTCTTGCTGACAATCTTGAAAGGTCCCACGTATCTGGGGGCAAGCTTCCCTTTGATACCGAAGCGACGAGTACCTTTCATAGGAGAGATGCGGAGGTAGACATGATCTCCGATCTCGAAAGCCAAATCACGGTGCTTACTATCATAGTAGCTCTTCTGGCGGGATTGGGCTGCTTTGAGGTTATCACGAATGACTTTGCACATTTCTTCTGCCTCTATGATTAAGTCATTACCCAGCAGCTGACGTTCACCAGTTTCAGACCAGTTGAGAGGGGTACGGCACTTCCTGCCATACAGAATTTCAAAAGGGGCCTTGCCCGAACTTGCTTGAAAACTATTGTTGTAGGAGAATTCCGCATAAGGAAGACAATCCTCCCACTTCATACCGAAGGAGATCACACAAGCCCTGAGCATATCTTCAAGAATCTGGTTGACACGCTCAACTTGACCGCTTGATTGAGGATGGAAAGCAGTGCTGAAGCGGATGTTAGTGCCCATGGCCTTCTGAAAAGAATCCCAAAATTTGGAGGTAAAGATGCTTCCACGGTCTGAAGAGATCACTTGAGGAATACCATGCAGAGAGACAATTCGAGAGGTATAGAGTTCCGCCAATTGAGCTACAGTGACCGACTCTTTGATAGGCAGAAAATGAGCCACTTTGGTGAGTTTATCGATGACAACGAATATAGCATCATTGCCACGCTTGTACTTTGGAAACCTAGTCACGAAGTCCATTTCAATGTGGTCAAACTTCCATTCCAGAATGGCAAGAGGTTGGAGGAGACCTGCTGGCCTTTGATGTTCTGCCTTCACTCTTCTGCAGACATCACATTCATTCACGAATTGAGCGATCTCGCGCTTCATTCGAGTCCACCAATAAGCTTGCTTAAGGTCCTGATACATCTTCGTGCTCCCAGGGTGGATGGAGAGGAGAGAATTGTGAGCCTCGTTCATGATCACTTTACGGAGGTCACCTTTGGGCACAACGATATGGTCCTCGAAGAAGAGAGTGTCCTTGTCATCAAGGCGGTAGCACTTGTACTTGGACTGACTCTTGGCAATCCCAATCTTCACATTTTTCACCATAGCATCAAGAAGCTGGGCTTGGCGAATATGGTCTTCTAAGGTACGAGAGACTTGAAGGTTGGCGAGGAAACCTTGAGGAACAACTTGCAGATTAAGTTTGCGGAAAGCTTCACAAAGCTCGGCTGATAAGGCTTAAGAATCAGACTGTTGCAATACACTTTCCTGCTCAAAGCGTCAGCAATCACATTAGCCTTGCCTGGAGTGTACTCAATACTTGGATTATACTCTTGAATCATTTCGACCCATCGAGTTTTCCTGAGGTTGAGATTAGGCTGAGTGAAGATGTACTTGAGACTCTTGTGATCAGTGAAAATGTCCACTTTTCTTCCCAATAGAAGATGTCTCCAAGTCAAAAGAGCATGCACAACTGCCGCCAGCTCGAGATCATGAGTGGGGTAGTTCTTCTCATTAGGCTTCAGCTGGCGAGATGTATAAGTAACAACTTTCTTCTCTTGCATCAAAACTGCGCCAAGACCTTGGAGAGAGGCATCACAAAAGACCTCGTACGGCTTGGATTCATCTGGTGGAGTCAAAACTGGAGCAGTGATCAATTTCTCTTTCAAAGTGTTGAAAGCAATATCACACTCCGGAGACCAAACGTACTTGACGTGCTTCTGAAGAAGATTTGAGAGAGACTTCGCGATCTTAGAAAAGTTTTCAATGAATCTTCGGCAATAGCTTGCGATACCGAGAAAACTGCGGAGTTGCTTCACGTTCTGAGGAGGTTCCCAATTCACAATTGCAGACACCTTCTCAGGATTCACGGCAATGCCCTTGGCAGAGATGATATGACCAAGATAAAGAACCTCATCGAGCCAAAATTCACACTTGGAGAACTTGGCGTAGAACTGATGTTCCCTGAGCTTATCAAGAACCAAACCCAAGTGTTTGGCATGATCTTCCTTGTTCTTCGAGAAAACCAGAATGTCGTCGAGATAGACCAAAACGAAGTCATTGGTGTAGGCGTTGAAGATGAAGTTCATCATGCGAGAGAACATTGGAGGAGCGTTGGCGAGGCCAAAAGACATGACAGTGCATTCATATGAACCAAAGCTTGTTCTGAATGCTGTCTTGGGAATATCTTCTTCACGAATGCGAATCTGGTGATAGCCCATACGGAGATCAAGCTTGGAGAATACTTGGGCACCTTTGAGTTGTTCGAACAGCTCATTGATGTTGGGAAGTGGGTATTTGTTCTTGATGGTCTTCTTGTTCACTAGACGGTAATCAACACAAAGTCGGTCCGTTCCATCCTTCTTCTTCACAAAAAGAACACCACAACCCCACGGAGAAGAACTAGGCCGGATGAGACCCATTCTCTCTTGCTCATCGAGTTGCTTCTTCAGCTCCTTCAACTCTTCAGGTCCGAGCTTGTAAGGACGTTTACACATAGGTTCCGTACCGGGCTCAAGATCAATAACAAATTCAACTGACCGGTGTGGAGGCATTCCTAGGAGCTCTTCTGGAAAGACGTCCTGATAATCGCAAACTACTGGAATTTGAGAGATGGCATCCAATTCACCATTCTCATTGAGAGAAAACAGACGGATAGTATTATCCTGAGCGGCAAAGACAATTACATCCTCAGACGAATGAGTCAATTGAATCTGCCTGGCTGCACAATCAAGCTGAGCCTTGTGCTTAGAAAGCCAATCCATCCCGAGAATAAGATCAATATCCGAGTTACCAAGAACAATTGGGGAAGAAAGGAACTTGTAGTCACCCAAAGTGATAGTAACCTCAGGGACGCAGGTGTTAGCTGTCATCTGCTTGCCTGGTGACACAATTTGCAGGGAACTTTGCAGATACTGATAATCACACTCATACTTCGATGCAAAAGGTTTGGAAATGAAGCAATGCGATGCACCCGTGTCAAAAAGAACTTTTGCAGGAATATCATTAATAGGAAGGTTACCCATGATCACATCTGACGAGTCCTCTGCCTGAGCTGCATTCACCATATTGACCTTGGCGAACTTGGGGTTATGCTTGACCACAGCTGTACTTGTCGATCTAACAGGAGGAGGAGGAGGAGGAGGAAGACGCCTCTGGTTGAGACACTTGTTGGCATAGTGACCCTTCTGTTGGCACTTGTTGCACGTGACCTCCGAGAGCGGACGGTGATACGGAGCACTCGATCTTGGAGCTTGAGATGAAGTCTTGTTCTGAAAGCCAGGGTTGGGTGGGTGGGAAGAACCACTGCCACCTTTGCTCTTCTGTTGATACGGCTGACGGAACGGAAGAGGAGGAAGCCAAAACTTCTGCTGCTTGGCCACTTGAGTAGAGGAAGAAGGAGTAACATCTCTGACTCGCTTCCCGGAAGCATCACACCTCAACTGAGCAGCCTCTTGCTTTAGTGCCATGTTGTAGAACTCATCGTACCTCAAGGGCTCAAAGAGAACAAGAGCGAGCTGAATATCTTCTCTGAGACCACCCCTGAACTGGTATATCATGCTCTTCTCATCAGGGACGTCCTGCTTGGCAAAGCGGGCGAGCTTCTGGAACAACTTGTTGTAGTCATAGACAGACAAAGAGCCTTGCTTCAGATTGCGGAATTCCTCACGCTTGCTTTCGACCACGCTCTGTGGAATATGATGAGCTCGGAAATCTCGACGGAAATCATCCCAAGTGATAACACGTCCACCTCTGGAATCCTTGTACTGCTGGAACCATTCTGCAGCTTGATCTTTGAGTTGGAAGGAAGCGAACTTAACAAAGTCCTCAGGCCTGACGTTACTGCACTCGAAATGCTTACACAAATCCACAAGCCAATCGTCAGCATCGGTTGCCTCAACACAATTGCTGAAAGTCTTTGGCCCGTTAGCAAGGAACTGGTTGAGTGTAGCAAAGTGACTCTGATTGCTGCCTTGATTCCCTTGACTGCCTTGATTGCGCTCTTGGAGAATTTGCATCATCAGCTGTGTGTTTGCATTGGTTGCGGCCATCACAGCTTGCCATGCCTCTGGAGGAGGTGGAGGTGGTGGCGGATCAGGATTCGGAGTCGTGCGCGTTGGAGGAGCCATCCTGAAGAGGTTGACCACCATTAGCACATTGACAGATAAATATTGAAGTTGAATCCAACGGAATGAAAATTGCAACATATAGTCTTCACATCCGAACAAAATGAACGAATGCATTCCTCTTGAAATGGTCACATATCCATAAATTGAGAAGCCACGTAGAATTAAGACAGAGAAATAAATCAACAAGGTACGGATCAAGAACGAATAATCGGTAAGAAATCCCAATCTCAAACCATATCCGTGGAAGAAGAACTAGAGCTACTAGAATTCCCACCTATGAAACTCCCGAACCTTTCCGGTTATGCAATCAGGTGTTGGGGATATAGGGGAAGCATAATATCTCACCCAAACTAGCAAATCCTACATCCAGCTGTATCCATCCTTCAGCACATAACCAAGAAACCTTCGGAAACCATCTACCTCAACCTTCGAAAAGCATCCGTTATACAAGTTATGGCGATACTCCCGAACTCCCGCCCCAGTACTGGGTGGCGTCGAGGTTATCTCACCAACGAATTGCATAAAAGAGATTTTCGATGTCAGCGAACATATCTCAAGTATTCCAGAATTGCAACGATAAAATTATGATGACAACACCTCAGAGCTCAACTCCCCGGGACACTTCCACTAAACCCCTGACAGGAGGCACCAAGACAATGTTCTCATCATAAGCCATCGGAACGATTCCAAGATACTCGCGTGATCCTAAAAAAAATTTGTGAAATTTGAGAAGAGAAGAGTCAAAACTCTACGTCAGGAAGCCTTACCAGAGCGATGAGGATACTGGGAAGTAAAAAGAATTCCTAATCTCTCCGATATATAATTCCTAAATGACTCAAAACATTTTTCTAGACACAACTCGGCCGCTAAGAACGATCAAGCAATGGGGCTCCTAAGGTCGGGGAAGGCTCTGATACCAACTTGTAACACCCTCGATGTGACTATAGCTCCCACGTGTCGAGGCACGACTTAGAGACATAATCGCATTGAAAGCATATGTCGCAAGTTAGGCAATCTTCACAACATCCCATGTAATATTAATAATAAGGGGAAAACATAGTTGGCTTACACTCACCACATCACATCAGAGTACATAAATAACACACATCACCCAAACACTCATGGGCCGACTACGGCGCCAAAATAGAAAATAACCCAACATGCGACACGGTCCCAATCAAACCCCAACTAGGCACCACTACTGATCATCAGGAAAAGACACGTAGTAACGCTGAGAGTCTTCGTCGAACTCCCACTTGAGCTCGTACTCGTCATCTGGAGCGGAATCACCTGGACCTGCATCTGGAGTTATAGTATCTGTGAGCCACAGGGACTCAGCAATCTCGCACCCTCACGATCAAGACTATTTAAGCTTATAGGAAGGGTAAGGCAAATATATGTGGAGCTGCAGCAAGCGACTAGCATATATGGTGGCTAACTTATACACAAAAGAGAGCGAGAAGAGGAGGCAAAGCGCGAGCAAGAAACTAGAGAGCAACCTGCGCAAACATTACTCCAACACCGTGTCCACTTCCCGGACTCCGCCGAGAAGAGGCCATCACGGTAACACACTCAGTTAATTCATTTTAATTAATTAAGGTTCAAGTTATCTACAACCGGACATTAACAAATTCCCATCTGCCCATAATCGCGGGCACGGCTTTCAAAAGTTCAAACCCTGCAGGGGAGTCCCAACTTAGCCCATGACAAGCTCTCACGATCAACGAAGGAATAGACCTCCTCCCAAGACGTTTCAATCAGACTCGGTATCTCGGTAACTCAAGACACTTCGACAGGTTAAAACAAGACAAGCAACACCGCCCGAATGTGCCGACAAATCCCGGTAGGAGCTGCACATATCTCTTTCTCAGGGCACACTTAGATGAGCGCTCCATACAACTAAAACCAAACCTCGAGTCTCCCCGAGGGGGCGCTGCATAGGACTCTAGTTTGGACCAACACTCAGAGGAGCACTGGCCCGGGGGGGTTTAAACAAGATGACCCACGGGCTCCGGAAACCCGAGGGAAAAAGAGGCTAGGTGGCAAATGGTAAGACCAAGGTTGGGCATTGCTGGAAAAGCTTTAATCAAGGCGAACTATCAAGGGGTTCCCATTATAACCCAACCGTGTAAGGAACGCAAAATCCGGGAACATAACACCGATATGACGGAAACTAGGGCGGCAAGAGTGGAACAAAACACTAGGCGAGAGGCCGAGCCTTCCACCCTTCACCAAGTATATAGATGCATTAAGATAACATGGCAATATAATGATATCCCAACAAGTAAATAAAAGATGTTCCAACAAGGAACGGCCTCCGATCTTCACCTGCAACTAGCAACGCTATAAGAGGGGCTGAGCAAAGCAGTAACATAGCCAATCAACGGTTTGCTAGGACAATGGTGGGTTAGAGGTTCGACATGGCAATTTAGGAGACTGACAAGCAAAAGGTAGGCATCGTAGCATTGGCATAGCAAGAGCGAGCAAACTAGCATAGCAAAGATAGTAGTGATTTCGAGGGTATGATCATCTTGCCTGCACAGTAGTCAGAGTTGACTGGATCCTCAAAAGCAAACTCAACGGGCTCCTCGTTAGCGAACTCGTCTCCCGGCTCTACCCAAACAAGACAAACAAGCAACAAGGATACAATCAACCACGTGCAAACTCCAACAACACATTGCAAGGATGATATACTATGCGGGATGCGATGCGGGATGCAAAATGCAAGATATGACAGGAAATGCATGAATCTGGCCTCAACTTGGAGTTCCAAGGGTGCCACTGGAAAGATGAGATGAAATCTCTTGAAAACGATATAAAGAACGCCGGAATCGGAGTTACGGTTTGGAAATGGCAAGCGTTTTAAGAATGACACCGGTCTGCGATTTACAGCAAGTAGGCATCTAAATGCAATGAAATGAACATGCTACAGCCACCAGACATGACAACAAAATATATGGCAGGGATGCACACAAGATGCTTAACAAAATACTAGCACTGAGCCACGGCCAATTCATCCATTAAGAGGTTCAAACAAGCATGTCAAAAACGCAAATGCAAAACAGATTCCAGACTTAGTGAAATTAACACTTGTCTGAAATTTCAGATCACGAAGCCCTCTTCGGAGCAGCAAAACAACATGATACATGACCTGATTAAGACAAGTAAGAACATGGCATGGAGATACTCAACAAGCTTAACAAAAGACCCAAAGTGACCTTGGGCCAAAAGGGTTCACAAAATATACTAACGGGCACACGAACATAGCTAAAACACAATCAGTTTTCAGACTTAGTGAAAACTGAGACATGCTGAAACATAACTCACGAACGCATGTAAACAAGCTCGATGCACTCACCATGGTGTAATTCATGGCAAGGCAAGCATATATCCATTAAGAAGGCACAAAATGCTAGCTAGACATGGCAAGAACAATGGCATAGCATGCACGGATCAACTACAATAACATCGGCAAAATCGCAAACTAATTGACGATCTGCCCAGATTCACAATGAAGCAAAAGTAGAGCTCGATTGACTCAAGCTAGGGTGTTCCATAATTGCAAGAAAAGACATGGATGGATAGATCATAACATTATTAACAAAACTCCTTTACTGATCATCCTGAAAAGAGGCACGGATCACTAGGAAACAAGCTGAACATATGGCATCATGAACTAAATAATCCCAGACTTAGTGAAAACTACTAAGTCCCTGAAAAACAGATTTACCGGGTGCCTCACTTTGCAAGCTTGCACAAGTCACCACACACATCCTAAAAATGCATGGGTTGCACCTCTGGAAAGAAGACAAAATCCTTAACAAAATATATGAAGGACTCATAGGCATATCATGCACACAACAATCATGGCAAAAATGACAAAAGTCTAAGATGAACTAGCAGATCTGACAAATAACTCACGAAGCCTCCTTCTAACAGCATTTCGGGCATCAAGATGAACTCAAATGCAAATGATGCAATGGAATGAAATGATGTACTCATCGAGACGAACATTTTGGTATGCTATATGCATGAATCGGAGCTACGGATGCAAAGTTACGGGGCCGCGAACATGGGCATATGGTTCTGCCGATTTCAGGACTTGGACGAAATTTATACCCTGTGCAAAAAGTCAACGGGACGAGGGTATCCCGGGACGGCGGGATCCGGGCGGCGGGGCTGCGTTTGGATCGGGGAGTGGGTGGATCTGATCCCACTCCCGGATCGGATCCGGCCCGGGGCTGAGGAGGCCGGCGATGGCCGACGGCGGTGGCGGTGCGGGACGGCGCCGGCGACCCGGCCGGCGAAGTCCGGCAAGAGGGCGCGGTCGCCGATGCGCCCAGGCGGCGGCGAGGAGCGCGGGTGGCGGCGGAGGAACCGAGGCGAGGCGCGGCGCGGGCGGCGAGCGGCGACGGGCGGCGGGCGGCGAGCTCGCGGCGGCCGGCGCGGAGGGGCTGCCGGAGCGGGGCGGCTCCGGTGGCGGAGCCTCGCCGGCGTCGGAGGAGGAGGTCGGGCGCGGGGAAGAGGGAGCCGGGCGGCGGCGTGGGCCTCAGGGGCCGGCCACGAGCCTCCCGGGCCTGGCGGCGGGGATGTGGGCGCACGCCCACGTGGCAGGCGGCGATTGGACGTGGGGGCGGCGGCGGACGCTTCCGGCCGGGTCAGACAATGTCCGGCCGGCGCGAGGGGATTTTTAGGGTTTCGGAGAGGGAGAGAGATCCGAAAACGGGGGGGGCTATTTATAGGCATAAGTGGAGCTAGGAGAGTCCAAATGAGGTGCGGTTTTCGGCCACGCGATCGTGATCGAACGCTCTAGGACATGGAGCAGTGTTTGGTGGGTTTTGGGCCAAATTGGAGGGGTGTTGGGCTGCAACACACACGAGGCCTTTTCGGTCCCTCGGTTAACTGTTGGAGTATGAAACGAAGTCCAAATGATACGAAACTTGACAGGCGGTCTACCGGTAGTAAACCAAGGCCGCTTGGCAAGTCTATGTTCAATCCGGAAATGTTTAATCCCCACACACGAAAGAAAGCTAGAAATGACCACCGGAGGAGAACGAAGCGCCGGAATGCAAAACGGACAACGGGGAAAAAGCTCGAATGCATGAGATGAACACGTATGCAAATGCAAAACACATGACGACATGATATGAGATGCATGAAAACGAAAACAACACACGGAGACAAAGACCTGAACCCGAGAAAATAAATTAACTTAACGCCGGAAACGGCAAGAGTTGGAGTATAAATAGGGAAAGTTACATCCAGGGTGTTACACATATCGTCCCCTCAAGGCGTCATGCACCTGCATGGCCATCCTGCTTCGCCGGACTGCACAATCATCAACAGCCTCCAATTGCAGAGCTTATGTCGCCAAGGCCCAGTGTCACACATGGTGCAACTATATCAAGTGACTGTAGAGACAGAGCAAGCAGCCATACCTGAACCAATTCAGGGTGTGGTGGACCAATTTGCTGATATCTTCGGGGAACCCGTGGGACTGCCTCCGCGCCGCGCTTGTGACCATAGTATACCTCTGATGCCAGGGTCGCAACCCGTGAACTTACGACCATATCGACACAAACCAAAGCACAAAACTAAAATTGAACAGCAAGTTGCAGAACTGCTCAGATTGGGAATCATCAGGCGCAGCACAAGCCCATTTGCTTCTCCCGCTATCCTGGTTAAAAAGAAGGATGGCACTTGGCGCCTTTGCATCGACTACCGTCACCTTAATGCCATGACAGTGGTTGCCAAGTATCCTGTGCCTATCATTGAGGAACTTCTAGACGAGTTGCACGGTGTTGTGCGGTTCTCCAAGCTCGATCTTCGTGCTAGTTATCACCAGATAAGGATCGATGAAGGAGAGGAGTACAAGACGGCATTCCATACGCACTCAGGGCACTTTGAGTTCCTTGTGCTATCATTTGGCCTGGCCGGAGGGCCATCTACCTTCATTGATGCAGTCACTGAAACCTTGCACCCCCTGCTACGCAAGTGTGTTCTCCTCCTCTTTGACAACATCTTGGTCTTTAGCCGTACACTTGAAGACCATGCCAAACACCTCGCACAGGTGTTCCAGTTGCTGCAACGCGATCAATGGAAAGTCAAGTGGTCCCAATGCTCTTTTGGCTAGCGACAGCTCTCTTATCTGGGCCATGTAGTTAGCGCTGAGGGGGTGGCCACCGAACCGAGCAAAATAAAGGTTGTGGCAGCCTGGCCTGTTCCCACTAACGTCAAGGAGGTGCGACAATTCCTTGATCTGGCGGGCTACTATCATAGATTTGTGCGCCACTTCGGCATCATTGCTCGCCCCTTATTCAACCTGTTAAAGAAGGGAGCACCGTTCGCATGGACAGAGACAACAGCCCAAGCATTTCAGCTGCTGAAAGAGAAGTTAACATCAGCACCCGTCTTGGCGCTACCCGATTTTCCAAAACCTTCATCGTGGAAACGGACGCCTGCGATACCGGTGTGGGAGCTGTTTTGCAACAGCAGGGACATCCTATACTCCCTCCTTCCATCTATATAGGGCCTAATGCATTTTTTAAGACCGCCTTTGACTATTGACAAGATTAATAGTACATGGCATGCACAATGTGAAAATTATATCATTGAAAGCTCCTTTCACATACGAATTTAATGGTGTGCTTTGTCTAAGTTGCATGTCATATATTATTGCTCTAATATTTGGTCAAAGTTAGCCTCGAAAAACGTATTAGGCCCTATATAGATGGAAGGAGGGAGTAACTTTTATGAGCAAGGCATTATGCCCCAAGTTCCTTGGCTTGTCAACATATGAGAAAGAGTACTTGGCTGTCATAATTGCTGTGGATCAATGGCGACCGTACTTGCAGCATAGTGAATTCGTCATCCAGACAGACCAGAAGAGCTTAGTGCACTTGGAGGAACAGAGGCTGACCACCCCGTGGCAACAACGCGCCTTCACTAAACTATTGGGGATGCACTACACCATCAAGTACAAGAAAGGATCTGAGAACAATGCTGCAGATGCCCTTTTGCGTGCTACTCATACAGAGCAACTGCAACCGGTCTCGGTGTGTCGTCCCAGCTGGATGGAGGATCTCATCGCCAGTTACAATACCAACCCTCATGCCCAGAAACTACTAGAACAATTGGCACTCAAACCTGACAACAAAGGCAGATTCACTTTGGAGCAAGGCATTCTCCGGTTCCGCGGGCGCATATGGCTGGGAGGCAGTACGTCTATGCAACAAGTTATTAGTGCATTCCATGATACCCCCATGGGCGGCCACTCTGGATTCCCAGTCACGTGGCGCCGTGTCCGACGTCTCTTTGCGTGGCCAAAGATGAAGCACCACATTCTGCAGTACGTGAAGTGTTGTCAGACCTGCCAGCAAGCTAAGCCAGATCGTGCAGCTTACCCAGGACTCCTCGAGCCACTACCAGTTCCCACTCAAGCATGGGAGATGATCAGCATGGACTTTATCGATGGGTTACCACATTCAGGAACTTCCAATTGCATCTTAGTCATCGTGGACAAGTTTACTAAATTTGCTCATTTCTTGGCCCTGGCTCACCCTTACACAGCAGCCAAAGTCGCCTTGATCTATATGAACCAAGTCTATCGTCTCCATGGATTCCCTAAAGCAATCATCTCCGACGGGGATCCGGTCTTTACCAGCCACTTCTGGCAGGAACTCTACAAGTATGTGGGCACAGGATTGCGCATGAGCTCAGCCAACCATCCCCAAACGGACGGCCAGACGGAACGGGTAAATCAGTGCCTCGAAACATTTCTCCGCTGCTTCACGCAAGCTTGCCCTCGACGGTGGAGTCACTGGCTACCACTTGCGCAGTTCTGGTACAATTCCTCACACCATTCTGCAATCGGGATGACACCGTTCCATGCCATGTATGGCCATGAACCGCACCAATGGGGGCTTACGGCAACCAACACTTGCACTGTGCCTTCTCTGAAGTCATGGCTGGATGAGCGCCAAATTATGCAGGATCTGATCCATCAGCATCTAAACCGTGCACGGCAATGTATGAAAAGTCAGGCAGACAAGAAGAGGTCTTTCAGGACATTTGTTGTCGGTGACCAAGTCTTTCTGAAACTTCAGCCATACATCCAGACATCGGTTGCCAATTGGGCCAATGACAAGCTTGCCTTTCGGTATTTTGGACCCTACCCGTCATTAGTCATATCAATGATGTGGCTTACAAACTTGAGCTTCCTGAGCAGTCACAAGTACACCCAGTCTTCCATGTATCACAATTGCGCCGCGCTCTGCTCCCAGGTATGCAAGTCTCTAAAGAACTGCCCGTCCACTCTGATATTCCTGTTGTTCCGGTCTCGATTCTGGAGTAGCGCTGGCGCAAGCGGCGTGGCGCCATGGTTGAACAGGTGCGGATGCGTTGGTCCAATCCAGCTGTCATCACCGATTCCTGGGAAGATCGACTGGAGATGCAAGCACGGTTCCCGTCATCGGAGCCTTGGGGGCAAGCCTCTTCCCAAGGAGGGGGGGTGTCAGCACACCTGACATAGCGGCCCCAACTGGTAGCGACCGGCCAGCTTCTACGTCCAGTCCAAGGGCCGCAAGACGACGCAGGCCCAACCCACGCGTCACTGGCCCGGAGTGGACCTGAGCCGGCCCAACACCTGCAACTACTTAACTACTTACCCTTCCCCAAGAGAAGGGTATCTAGTGGATCAGACGGCAAGGCAACGGCGGCTTCCTTGCCTACTTCTCCTCAATTCCCCATTCGTGTAACCAAATTGATCATGCAATCGAACCATAGATCGGCTTGTATGAACTTGTGAGTGGAAATCAAGAGAGCCAGACCAGTATCCTCACAACGTACGAATCAATCGATTCATCTAGCTTCGTTGTAGCAGTCACGCCGTCGTATCCGCTGTGGGAGAGGCCTTTGTGCCATGTAGAAGGAGATCGAGGCTGGGCCGCACCGCGTCAGCCACTGCGCTATGAGCGGCCGTGGCGTGTGGAGATGGGCTGAGCACCGCCGCTAGCTGATGGCCACCGCTTTCTTTGACCACCGTCGCCTCTTCGGGCCCGGGGAAAGCAGTGATGGAACGCCGGGCGACGCGCCGCTGGAGGGCGTCGGTCGGGTGCCGCCGCACTACTGCTACTGTGGCAGGCACACTGGAACTGAGGGCCACGACGCATTGAGGCACAAAGACGGCCATTGCAGAGGATGGCATCGTGGGAAGGGAGCCGTGTGCCTGCTCTGTTCAAGGAGAAGAAGGGAAGGAGGGCTGATGTGGCTCGCCACGCTCGAAGAAACTGGGCCGTGGTCGCATCCGTCACGCCGCCTGCCTTGCAGGTCATGAGGACCATTTACGCCGCCATCCCTTTGTGGGGAGCCGCCGCGATGCTGCAGGCCGAGGGCCGCGGCGCGCCTGTAGCGAGTCCGGCGACACTTTTCTCGTCATGACCATGTTTGCTCTCGGTTAGAGCGTGCTGATAACATGTTGCAAGTCGATTTCTAGAGCGAGAGACAAATGAATAGAATGAATCGAATTATCTTTGTTCCATTGATGATCTTAGTATATATACAAGGGAGGGATGCGTTCGCACAAAGAGGTGCGAGATAGTCGGTTGCCATATTGTAACCAACATAGACAAAGGAAGGATTATTTAATTAATTAATCTAATCTATTAATTAAATCCTAAGAGCAACTTCAAAGGGCCGACCCATTTCGTCCGCCTGTGTCTGTTTGGGTTGGCGTGGTTAAAAGTGGCGGCCCAACGCGCCGACCCAAACCCAAATCACGTCCGCGTCGCGTCCGCACCGACGCATTTGCGGCCCAAATTTGCGCCCCAAATGGGTCGGCGCGGACGCTAAACGGACGCTTCGCGCGCCTTCCCGGTGTCCGCCGTGTCCCCACATGACGGCCATCCAACTAACCGCTGCCCACGCGGTCAGCTTAATTTATGACGACAGGCCCACGCGTCAGCGACGAGGAGGCGAGGCGACGGGGCGTGCGCGAGGTCGACCGGAGGTCGCCGTCACCGGCGCTCGTCGTCCGCGAGGAGGACCAGGTGGCGGAGGACGCCTACCAGGCGGCACTTGCGGCCGTCTTTCGGGAGAGCGAGGAGGACGAGCGGCGCAGGGCGAAGGCGGAGGAGGCGGAAGAGGAGGCTCGGTACAAGGCGGCAATGGCGCAGGCCCTTGCCCTCTCCGCGGCGGGCGACAGCGTGGTACCGCCGGTGGCACCGCCGTCCCCCATCAAGCCGCAGGTGTAGCCCGATCCATCCCCCATCGAGCGCTACTCCAGGACGGGAGTAGTGCGCGAGTGGGTACGCGCGCCGCCGGTCTGGATGGGAGCGACGGTGGCGCAGGAGCAGGCGTACCTCAAGCACTGGCGCAGCATCAGGGTGGCTGAGGAGCGCCGCGACGGCGAGTACCTCGAGATGCTCGAGCGCGACCTCGAGGAGGAGCAACGCGAGGCCGAGGAGGAGGCGCGCCAGGCCGTGGCTACACAAGCGGCCGCACAACCCCCCGCGCCGGCACTGCCTGCACCGGCACTGCCCGACATGACGGCGCTCTGGAACACGGCGTTGCCTGGGCCGGGCCGGCACCAACGCTCATCGACCTCACGGACCCCGAGGACGACGACGAGGACGCCTAGGGCAGCGCGCCGCCTCGCAGTTTAGGCTATTTTTATTTTTTTCTAAATGAAAATGTGGACTCTCGTCGGCCTTCGTGGCTGGCTTTAATGTTTAATTAATGTTGTTTTTATTTTTTAATATGCATGCGTTCATTTTTTGCGCCGTCAAAAATGGATTCAGGCCAGCGTTGGGCGCACGCACCGACCCAAGTGCGGAAGCGGACATCTGTATCCGTCTGGCCGACCCAAACAGACAAAAAGCGGACGAAATCACCGTCCGTTTGGGTCGGCCCGTTGGAGTTGCTCTAACACTATCAAGAGCCACGACTTTGGTTGGCGGCAGGAGCTCAGAGTGTGATGAGGACATCAATACCATTCTTACACCCACATCCCCTACTGCTACACATACTGGACCAATTACTAGAGCTTGCGCACGCCAATTGAATTATCACGTACTTTCATTTCTTGGTAACGATTCTAATGCTCATGAGAATATGATGCTGCCTAAATTGGATACATTTGTTTTGCTTACAAATGAAGGGCCTAACTTGGACAAGAAAGATGAACCTTGGAACAAGTTCAAGCATGGAGATGATGGCATGCGCAAGGGGATCAAGAACGGAGTTACAAGTGATGATTTCAGGACTTTGAAGCCACCATAAGGAGTGCATGAAGCCTTGGACGAAATATACAAGATGCCACTTCATAAATTTCGTCCAGAGGCTATTCTAGGTGCTGCGTTACCTTATTATTGGGCCAGGCCCATGTATTTTCAAAATACTTAAGTATAGGTTGTTTTTAGAGTTCTTATGTGTGGGGAAACAAGAATTAGGGTTGGTTTCGGACCCCTCCTCCAAGGGCCACGAAATCCCCCCCCCCCCTCTCTCTACTTTATATATACAGTCCTTAGGGCATCGTTTAGACTTTGGGTTTTGTTTAGACTAAAAGTTCGCCATAGCTACAACTTCGCGTACTTCGTTTGTGTCCAACGACCAGACCAAGACGTCACAGAACCCCACCTTCATTAATAAAGCTTTCCTCTTTTATTCGCAATATCTAGATTGCAATCTCAGTTTCTTGCTTGTTCTTCATTTGCTCGCAGGAAATAGACCCTCGTGGTCAGGTTGATCGTGCTCCGGCGTGGTCAATAACCCTCGGAAGTTGGTTTAGCGATTGCTAAGGCGCGACGTCTTCGCACGTTCGTAGTCGGATCATCAAAGTGGACTCCCACAGAAAACGATATTTATCTCTTCGAAACATCGGGACACATTCGCCTCTATCAAGTGGTATCAGATTCCCAGGTTGCTCGGTGAGATTTTACAGTTTTTCATAGTTTAGATCGAGTGTGTTCTTCATACCTACAGTCCACGAAAAAGCCAAAAAAAATAGGGTTAGGTCATCATATCCGAACCAATCTGAGCCTTTGCATAATCTTTTTAGGGTTTTGCATTGTTGAATTTGCGGTTGCATCGTCGTGTCTAGTTGTTGGTCTTAGCGTCTAGTTTCCTTTAGAGTTTCGAGTTTTGTTGACAAGTTGTCACGCCGCCGCCGCACCATCGTCGTCGTTCCTACCACATACCACCACCACCAACATATTCCTTACCGCTGTTATATACATCCGCATGTCCACCACCAATCCGAGTCCACATATACATCCGCCTGTCCACCGCCAATCCGAGTCCACATATACATCTGCCTGTCCACCACCAATCTGAGTCCACATATACATCTGCCTATCCACCACCAATCTGAGTTCTTTTCATATTAGGTTTGTTTTCGAGATCCATCTAGTTTTCGTTTTGTGTTTCCTTGCCTGAGTAGGTCTTGGAAAAAAAAGTGTGGAGACCCCCGGGCAGTTTTTAGGCCAAAACTTCGGCGACCAAAAATATTTTTTCCCTATCCTACTTTTAGGCTTTTCTGAGTCTTTTGAGCCACGTGCCATCATAGTGATTTTTTGTCGCACTTTTTCGTCGTCGCTGCCCTAATTTCCGAAAAAAAAGTCAAAAAAAATTCGTGCCCATCCTGTCAGTTTGACGAGGGAAGAGTTTTGAGACACTCGCCACTATAGTGATTTTTCGCAACAAAAAAAGAGCGCAAAAAAACAGAGCAAAAAAAAGTTCCAGAGTGTGCTTTTCCCTTGTTTACGTGCAGCGTCGTGATTTTGTTAGTGTTCTAGGCTCGCATCTCTAGCACGGTCTAGCCTAGGACCAGCACAGTATCGTCGTTGAGCATTTATTCAACTTTGCATCTCTGAATTGATTATTGCTGACCCTTTTTGCTACCATATTATAAGCCTTCCCAGCTCCACATACATCTATGCCGTGAGTTTGATTTTCCTTGGTAATCGCTCTATCCAAGCTTTGAGAGTTTTGACTATGACAGTTGCCGATCACCGCCTGTTGCTGGGTAAGAACTGGTAAGAATTTGAGATTTGCTTGACGGATTTGTGACACCCACTACCACCTCTTGTTAGTAGTGTGTAGGATCATATTCTTGTCTGTTGCTATTGCTGCTAACCATGGCAGGATGTCACATCCCTAGCTTTACCTTGGCCTTCGACTAGCTTGGTTGTTGCATCATGTTTAAATTCAAATGAAATTTGAATTGGGGAATTTTCAAAGCCTCAGAATCCTTTTAAAAATGATCAAGATAAAATTGCTTCAAATAAGTCCAAGAAAATGTTCTTGTTATCCTCTGGAAATATTGGCAAGAGGTAAAATCCAAACAAATATTTTTGGTGTCTCAGAAACATTTATTTTGGGCATTTGAATTAAATCAATAACTATTTGAATTGGATTTATATATACTATTAAATAAATATAGGTCCAATAATTCTGAAATATTTTATGGAGCTTTGGTTTAATTCTTTTAGCTTCTAAAAATATTTCCAGAAGCAACAATATTGAATTGGTTTCAAAACCAAATTCAAAACAAACCTGCAAAACAGAAAACAGAACAGAATTAGAAAAAAAACAGAGAGAGGAAAAACCCACCTGGCTTACCTGCAGCCCACCTGGCCTGGCAGCTGGCCAGCCCACCTAGCCGGCCCAGCCCACTTACCTCCTCGCTCGTCATCTTCCTCCTGCCAGTAGGCAGGAGCGAACACGCGCGCGCACCCGCGGAGCCCTCCACCTCCTGCTTCGCGCTGGAGGCCGCTCCTTCGTCCTAATCCGCGTTTGGAGACACGCGAGGCCGTCCTCTCACTTTCCCCTCACTCTCTGCTCTCTCCCTCGCCCTCTAGCCCCCTTCCTTGAGATCACCCGAGAGCGCTCCGCCGTCACCGTGCTTCACCTGCGCAGCCACCGCCTCTCCCTCGCCCTCTCTTCGTGTCCGAGAGCTCCGCCACGTCGGCTTCTACCCCTCCATCAAGCCACGCATCACCGGACACCCTTCCGCCTCTCCATCGACCTATCTTCTCCGCGCCCGGCCGCCGGATCGCCTTCGTCGTCACGTCGCCATCCGGTCTCCCCCGAGCCCACTGAGACGCGTTCTGCAACCGTAGTGAGCTCACGGACCGACTCCCCCTCCTCTCCTGCTCGCGTTTTTGCTCTAGCTCCGTTCCCCACCTCCGCCGAAGCTCGCCGCCGCCATGCCGACGAGCTCCATGCTCCTGAGCTCGTCCGCTCGCCCGAGCATGACCAGCGTGCTCGCCGCACTCCTGTGAACCTGCAGCAGCCACGGGTTCGCCCTGTTGTGCCCTGTAGCGCCATTTCTGCCTTTGCCCGAGCTCCGGCGCCGCTCCGCTTGACGCCGACGTCGCCTCAGGCCATCTCCGGCAGCCCCGCAGCCACCACCCGATGCGCCTCATCGCGTTGTAGCCTTAGAGCCCAACGCCGCCTCCTCTCGTCGCCGGAGTCGCCGGGACGAGCGATGCCGCCGCGTCTGTGTGTCACTGGCGGCTAACTGCTGACGTGGCCGGCTTAATTAGTGCCTAACCACACTGCTAAGTGAAGGAAATATGCCCTAGAGGCAATAATAAAGTTATTATTTATTTCCTTATATCATGATAAACGTTTATTATTCATGCTAGAATTGTATTAACCGGAAACGTAATACTTGTGTGAATACATAGACAAACAAAGTGTCACTAGTATGCCTCTACTTGACTAGCTCGTTAATCGAAGATGGTTATGTTTCCTAACCATAAACAAAAGAGTTGTTATTTGATTAACGAGATCACATCATTAGGAGAATGATGTGATTGACATGACCCATTCCATTAGCTTAGCACCCGATCGTTTAGTATGTTGCTATTGCTTTCTTCATGACTTATACATGTTCCTATGACTATGAGATTATGCAACTCCCGTTTGCCGGAGGAACACTTTGTGTGCTACCAAACGTCACAACGTAACTGGGTGATTATAAAGGAGCTCTATAGGTGTCTCCAAAGGTACATGTTGGGTTGGCGTATTTCAAGATTAGGATTTGTCACTCCGATTGTCGGAGAGGTATCTCTGGGCCCTCTCAGTAATGCACACCACATAAGCCTTGCTAGCATTGCAACTAATGAGTTAGTTGTGAGATGATGTATTACGAAACGAGTAAAGAGACTTGCCGGTAACGAGATTGAACTAGGTATTAAGATACTGATGATCGAATCTCGGGCAAGTAACATACCGATGACAAAGGGAACAACGTATGTTGTTATGCAGTCTGACCGATAAAGATCTTCGTAGAATATGTAGGAGCCAATATGGGCATCCAGGTCCCGCTATTGGTTATTGACCGGAGACGTGTCTCGGTCATGTCTACATTGTTCTCGAACCCGTAGGGTCCGCACGCTTAAGGTTTCGATGACAGTTATATTATGAGTTTATGAGTTTTGATGTACCAAAGGAGTTCGGAGTCCCGGATGAGATCGGGGACATGACGAGGAGTCTCGAAATGGTCGAGACGTAAAGATTGATATATTGGACGACTATATTCGGACATCGGAAAGGTTCCGAGTGATTCGGGTATTTTTCGGAGTACCGGGTAGTTACGGGAGAAGGAATAGGCCTTGATGGGCTTTAGTGGGAAGAGGAGAAAGGGCCAAGGGGCTGCTGCGCCCCCCTCCCCTCTAGTCCGAATTGGACTAGGGAAAAGGGGGCCGGCCACCTTTCCTTCTCCTCCACTTCCTTCTCCCTTCCTCCCCTCTTGGTGGACTCCTACTAGGACTTGGAGTCCTAGTAGGACTCCACATCCTGGCCGCACCTAGCCTTGGCCGGCCTCCTCCTCCTCCATCCTTTATATACTGAGGCAAGGGACACCCCATGAACACAAGTTGATCCATGTGATCTTATTCTTAGCCGTGTGCGGCGTCCCCAGCCACCATAGTCCTCGATAATATTGTAGCGGTGCTTAGGCGAAGCCCTGCAGCAGTAGTACATCAAGATCGTCACCACGCCATCGTGCTGACGGAACTCTTCCCCGACACTTTTCTGGATCGGAGTCCGGGGATCATCACCGAGCTGAACGTGTGGTAAAACTCGGAGGTGCCGTAGTTTCGGTGCTTGATCGGTCGGGCCGTGAAGACGTACGACTACATCAACCAAACGCTTCCGTTGTCGATCTACAAAGGGTACGTAGATCACACTCTCCTCTCGTTGCTATGCATCACCATGATCTTGCGTGTGCGTAGGAAAATTTTGAAATTACTACGTTCCCCATCAGTGGCATCTGAGCCTAGGTTTTATGTGTTGATGTTATATGCACGAGTAGAACACAAGTGAGTTATGGGCAATATAAGTCATACTGCTTACCAGCATGTCATACTTTGGTTCGGCGGTATTGTTGGATGAAGCGGCCCGGACCGACATTACGCGTACGCTTACGCGAGACCGGTTCTCCTGACGTGCTTTGCACAAAGGTGGCTAGCGGGTGACAGTTTCTCCAACTTTAGTTGAACCGAGTGTGGCTACGCCCGGTCCTTGCGAAGGTTAAAACAGCACCAACTTGACAATCTATCGTTGTGGTTTTGATGCTATGTAAGATTGGTTCTTGCTTAAGCCCGTAGCAGCCACGTAAAACTTGCAACAACAAAGTAGAGGACGTCTAACTTGTTTTTGCAGGGCATGTTGTGATGTGATATGGTCAAAACGTGATGAGATATAAGTTGTTGTATGAGATGATCATGTTTTGTTAAAGTTATCGGCAACTGGCAAAAGCCTTATGGTTGTCTCTTTATTGCATAAGATGCAAGCGCCAAATAATTGCTTTACTTTATCGCTATGCGATAGCAATAGTTGCAAGAGCAATAGTTGGCGAGACGACCATGTGACGACACATTGATATAGATCAAGATGATGGAGATCATGGTGTCATGCCGGTGACGATAGAGATCATGACAGTACTTTGGAGATGGAGATCAAAGGCGCAAGATGATGATGGCCATATCATGTCACATATTTTGATTGCATGTGATGTTTATCTTTTATACATCTTATTTTGCTTAGTTTGACGGTAGCATTTTAAGATGATCTCTCACTAATTATCAAGAAGTGTTCTCCCTGAGTATGCACCGTTGCGAAAGTTCTTCGTGCTGAGACACCACGTGATGATCGGGGTGATAGGCTCTATGTTCAAATACAACGGGTGCAAAACAGTTGCACACGCGGAATACTCAGGTTATACTTGACGAGCCAAGCATAGACAGATATGGCCTCGGAACACGGAGACCGAAAGGTCGAGCGTGAATCATATAGTAGATATGATCAACATAGTGATGTTCACCAATGAAACTACTCCATCTCACGTGATGATCGGACATGGTTTAGTTGATTTGGATCACGTGATCACTTAGAGGATTAGAGGGATGTCTATCTAAGTGGGAGTTCTTAAGTAATATGATTAAATTAAACTTAAATTTATCATGAACTTAGTCCTGGTAGTATTTTGCAAATCATGTTGTAGATCAATAGCTCGCGTTGTTGCTTCCCTGTGTTTATTTTGATGTGTTCCTAGAGAAAATTGTGTTGAAAGATGTTAGTAGCAAAGATGCGGATTGGATCCGTGATCTGAGGTTTATCCTCATTGCTGCACAGAAGAATTATGTCCTTGATGCACCGCTAGGTGACGGACCTATTGCAGGAGCAGATGCAGACGTTATGAACGTTTGGCTAGCTCAATATGATGACTACTTGATAGTTTAGTGCACCATGCTTAATGGCTTAGAATCGGGACTTCAAAGACGTTTTGAACGTCATGGAGCATATGAGATGTTCCAGGAGTTGAAGTTAATATTTCAAGCAAATACCCGAGTTGAGAGATATGAAGTCTCCAACAAGTTCTATAGCTAAAAGATGGAGGAGAATCGCTCAACTAGTGAGCATGTGCTCAGATTGTCTGAGTACTACAATCGCTTGAATCAAGTGGGAGTTAATCTTCCAGATAAGATAGTGATTGACAGAATTCTCTAGTCATCATCACCAAGTTAGTAGAACTTCGTGATGAACTATGATATGCAAGGGATAACGGAAATGATTCCCAAGCTCTTCGTAATGCGGAAATTGACGAAGGTAGAAATCGAGAAAAACATCAAGTGTTGATGGTAGACAAGACCACTAGTTTCAAGAAAAGGGCAAAGGGAAGAAGGGGAACTTCAAGAAGAACAGCAAGCAAGTTACTGCTCAAGTGAAGAAGCCCAAGTCTGGTCCTAAGCCTGAGACTAAGTGTTTCTACTGCAAAGGGACTAGTCACCGGAAGCGGAACTACCCCAAGTGATTGGCAGATAAGAAGGATGGCAAAGTGAACATAAGTATATTTGATATACATGTTATTGATGTGTACTTTACTAGTGTTTATAGCAACCCCTCAGTATTTGATACTAGTTCAGTTGCTAAGATTAGTAACTCGAAACGGGAGTTGCAGAATAAACAGAGACTAGTTAAGGGTGAAGTGACGATGTGTGTTGGAAGTGGTTCCAAGATTGATATGATCATCATCGCACACTCCCTATACTTTCGGGATTAGTGTTGAACCTGAATAAGTGTTATTTGGTGTTTGCGTTGAGCATGAATATGATTTGATCATGTTTATTGTAATACGGTTATTCATTTAAGTAAGAGAATAAATTGTTGTTCTGTTTACATGAATAAAACCTTATATGGTTACACACCCAATGAAAATAGTTCGTTGGATCTCGATCGTAGTGATACACATAATCATAATATTGAAACCAAAAGATGCAAAGTTAATAATGATAGTACAACTTATTTGTGGCACTGCCGTTTAGGTCATATTGGTGTAAAGCGCATGAAGAAACTCCATGCTAATGGGTTTTTGGAATCACTTGATTATGAATCAGTTGATGCTTGTGAACCATGCCTCATGGGCAAGATGACTAAAACGCCATTCTCCGAAACTATGGAGCGAGCAACTGACTTATTGGAAATAATACATACTGATGTATGAAATCTGATGAGTGTTAAGGCTCGCGGCGGGTATCCTTATTTTCTGACCTTCACAGATGATTTGAGCAGATATGGGTATATCTACTTAATGAAACACAAGTCTGAAATATTTGAAAAGTTCAAAGAATTTCAGAGTGAAGTGGAGAATCATCGTAACAAGAAAATAAAAGTTTCTACGATATGATCGCAGAGGTAAAATATTTGAGTTACGGGTTTGGCCTTCAGTTAAAACAATGTGAAATAGTTTTACTACTCACGCCACCTGGAACACCACAGCATAATGGTGTGTCTGAACATTATAACCGTACTTTATTAGATATGGTGCAATCTATGATGTCTCTTTTCGATCTACCACTATCGTTTTGGGGTTATGCATTAAAGACAGCTGCATTCACGTTTAAAAGGGCACCATCTAAGTCCGTTGATACGACACAATCTGAACTGTGGTTTGGCAAGAAACCAAAGTTGTCGTTTCTTAAAGTTTGGGATTGTGATGCTTATATGAAAAAGTTTCATCCTGATAAGCTCAAACCCAAATCGGATAAATATGTCTTCATAGGATACCCAAAGGAAACTGTTGGGTACACCTTCTATCACAAATCCGAAGGCAAGACTTTTGTTACTAAATTCGGAGTTTTTCTAGAGAAGGAGTTTTCTCTCGAAAGAAGTGAGTGGGAGGAAAGTAGAACTTGATAAGGTAACTGTACCTGCTCCATAATTGGAAAGTAGTTCATCACAGAAAACTGTTTCTGTGACACCTACACCAATTAGTGAGGAAGCTAATGATAATGATCATGAAACTTCAGAACAAGATACTACTGAACCTCGTAGATCAACCAGAGTAAGATCCGCACCAGAGTGGTATGGTAATCCTGTTCTGGAAGTCATGCTACTAGATCATGACGAACCTACGAACTATGAGGAAGCGATGATGAGCCCAGATTCCGCGAAATGGTTTGAGGCCATGAAATCTGAGATATGATCCATGTATGAGAACAAAGTATGGACTTTGATGGATTTGCCCGATGATCGGCAAGCCATAGAAAATAAATGGATCTTCAAGAGGAAGACGGACGCTGATAGTAGTGTTACTATCTACAAAGCTAGAATTGTCGCAAAAGGTTTTCGACAAGTTCAAGGTGTTGACTACGATGAGATTTTCTCACTCGTATCTATGCTTTAGTCTGTCTGAATCATGTTAGCAATTGCCGCATTTTATGAAATCTGGCAAATGGATAAACAAAACTGCATTCCTTAATGGATTTACTAAAGAAGAGTTGTATACGATGCAACTAGAAGGTTTTGTCAATCCTAAAGGTACTAACAAAATATGCAAGCTCCAGCGATCCATCTATGGACTGGTGCAAGCATCTCGGAGTTGGAATATATGCTTTGATAAGTTGATCAAAGCATATAGTTTTTATACAGACTTGCGGTGAAGCCTGTATTTACAAGAAAGTGAGTGGGAGCACTACAACATTTCTGATAAGTATATGTGAACAACATATTGTTGATCGGAAATAATGTATAATTTTTTGGAAAGCATAAAGGAATATTTGAAAGGAGTTTTTCAAAGAAAGACCTCGGTAAAGCTGCTTACATATTGAGCATCAAGATCTATAGAGATAGATCAAGACGCTTGATAAGTTTTTCAATGACTACATACCTTGACAAGATTTTGAAGTAGTTTAAAATGGAATAGTCAAAGAAAGAGTTCTTGCCTGTGTTGCAAGGTGTGAAATTGAGTAAGACTCAAAGCCCGACCACGGCAGAAGATAGAAATAGAATGAAAGTCATTCCCTATGCCTCAGCCAAAGGTTCTATAAAGTATGCCATGCTGTGTACCAGATCTATTGTATACCCTACTCTGTGTTAAGCAAGGGAGTACAATAGTGATCTAAGAGTAGATCACTGGACAGCGGTCAAAATTATCCTTAGTGGAATAAGGAAATATTTCTCAATTATGGAGGTGACAAAAAGGTTCGTCGTAAAAGTTACGTCGATGCAAGTTTTGACACAGATCTGGATGACTCTAAGTCTCGATCTAGATACATATTGAAAGTGGGAGCAATAATCTAGAGTAGCTCCGTGCAGAGCATTGTTGACATAGAAATTCGCAAAATACTTACGGATCTGAATGTGGCAGACCCGTTGACTAAAATTATCTCACAAGCAAAACATGATCACACCTTAGTACTCTTTGGGTGTTAATCACATAGCGATGTGAACTAGATTACTGACTCTAGTAAACCCTTTTGGGTGTTGATCACATATCGATGTGAACTATGGGTGTTAATCACATGGTGATGTGAACTATTGCTGTTAAATCACATGGCGATGTGAACTAGATTATTGACTCTAGTGCAAGTGGGATACTGAAGGAAATATGCCCTAGAGGCAATAATAAAGTTATTATTTATTTCCTTATATCATGATAAACGTTTATTATTCATGCTAGAATTGTATTAACCGGAAACGTAATACTTGTGTGAATACATAGACAAACAAAGTGTCACTAGTATGCCTCTACTTGACTAGCTCGTTAATCGAAGATGGTTATGTTTCCTAACCATAAACAAAAGAGTTTTTATTTGATTAACAGGATCACATCATTAGGAGAATGATGTGATTGACATGACCCATTCCATTAGCTTAGCACCTGATCGTTTAGTATGTTGCTATTGCTTTCTTCATGACTTATACATGTTCCTATGACTATGAGATTATGCAACTCCCGTTTGCCGGAGGAACACTTTGTGTGCTACCAAACGTCACAACGTAACTGGGTGATTATAAAGGAGCTCTATAGGTGTCTCCAAAGGTACATGTTGGGTTGGCGTATTTCGAGATTAGGATTTGTCACTCCGATTGTCGGAGAGGTATCTCTGGGCCCTCTCGGTAATGCACATCACATAAGCCTTGCAAGCATTGCAACTAATGAGTTAGTTGTGAGATGATGTATTACGGAACGAGTAAAGAGACTTGTCGGTAACGAGATTGAACTAGGTATTAAGATACCGACGATCGAATCTCGGGCAAGTAACATACCGATGACAAAGGGAACAACGTATGTTGTTATGCGGTCTGACCGATAAAGATCTTCGTAGAATATGTAGGAGCCAATATGGGCATTCAGGTCCCGCTATTGGTTATTGACCGGAGACGTGTCTCGGTCATGTCTACATTGTTCTCGAACCCGTAGGGTCCGCACGCTTAAGGTTTCGATGATAGTTATATTATGAATTTATGAGTTTTGATGTACCGAAGGAGTTCGGAGTCCCGGATGAGATCGGGGACATGACGAGGAGTCTCGAAATGGTCGAGACGTAAAGATTGATATATTGGACGACTATATTCGGACATCGGAAAGGTTCCGAGTGATTCGGGTATTTTTCGGAGTACCGGGTAGTTACGGGAGAAGCAATGGGCCTTGATGGGCTTTAGTGGGAAGAGGAGAAAGGGCCAAGGGGCTGCTGCGCCCCCCCCCCCCCCTCCCCTCTAGTCCGAATTGGACTAGGGAAAAGGGGGCCGGCCACCTTTCCTTCTCCTCCACTTCCTTCTCCCTTCCTCCCCTCTTGGTGGACTCCTACTAGGACTTGGAGTCCTAGTAGGACTCCACATCCTGGCCGCACCTAGCCTTGGCCGGCCTCCTCCTCCTCCATCCTTTATATACTGAGGCAAGGGGCACCCCATGAGCACAAGTTGATCCACGTGATCTTATTCTTAGCCGTGTGCGGCGCCCCCAGCCACCATAGTCCTCGATAATATTGTAGCGGTGCTTAGGCGAAGCCCTGCAGCAGTAGTACATCAAGATCGTCACCACGCCATCGTGCTGACGGAACTCTTCCCCGACGCTTTGCTGGATCGTAGTCCGGGGATCGTCACCGAGATGAACGTGTGCTAAAACTCGGAGGTGCCGTAGTTTCGGTGCTTGATCGGTCGGGCCGTGAAGACATATGACTACATCAACCAAACGCTTCCGTTATCGATCTACAAAGGGTACGTAGATCACACTCTCCTCTCGTTGCTATGCATCACCATGATCTTGCGTGTGCGTAGGAAAATTTTGAAATTCCTACGTTCCCCATCACTAAGTACCAACCACAGTCGCTGACATGCAGGCCCCACTGCTTAACTAACCAGCTAACAAAATAGTTAAGTTTAAATCTTAACACAGTGGCCCCACACGTCGGCGTTGACCTCGCTAACGTGGCCGTTGACCGGACCCACCTGTCTGTGACACTAAGTGTCTCAGGGTCACTGACCAGTGGGTCCCACTGGTCAGGTTTGACCTGGACCGTGCCCTGTTGACCTGCTGACGTCATGATGATGTCAGGCTAACGTAGTAATCCTTTTCTGGAATTTAAATAAATCTTAAATGATTTGTTAATTCTAGAAAATGCCCAAAACTTCTAAAAATCATAGAAAATTATCTATAACTCCAAATGAAATAATTTATATATGAAAAATTATCAGAAAAATTCAAGGAATCCATCTGTACCATTTTCATGCATGTTTGAGCAAGTTAACCTACTGTTTAGGATGAAACGTGATTAGGGCAAATTTTCATAATAGATTTGGAGTTGGAATTTGGTATAGTTTTGAATTCCACTTCAATTAAAATGACTTTCTGTTGCATTAGCCCAAATCACAGCATATTGCCATGTCATGATCATGCATCATATTGTTGCATTGCATTGATTGTGCTCTCCCTCTCTGTTGCCGGTATTCGTCCCCTCTCGATAGACGTGCTTCCGACGATGAGTTCGATGACACCGATGAAGAGCTATAATATCTTCAGAAGTGCCAGGCAAGCAAAAACCCCTTGTTCATTCCGATACAATCCTACTCTCTCGCTCCTGCTCTCTTTTACTGCATTAGGACAACAACGTTACAACTGTTACATGCTGCGGTAGTTGAACCCCTTTCCTCTGCATGACCTGACATTGCCACAGTAAATAGATGAAACCCACTAGCATGAGTAGGAGTTGTTTGAGCCCTGATGTGCCTACTCATTCATGTTTGTTTGTCATGCCTGCTACTGCTTAGAATTGAGTCAGGTCTGATTCATCGGGGATGAATTGGAATGTGGTGAACATGCCCTACTGTTGAGAGCTAAGTGTGTGAACACGATTTGGTAAAGGTAGTGGTGAGAGGCCATGTAGGAGTACATGGTGGGTTGTCTCATTGCAGCCATTCTCAGGAACTGAGTTCTGTGATTGTGATCCATGAACAGTTACTACCACACATTGGGTTCCGGTAACTCGACCCCTCTCGACTTATTAATCAACTCGACCTCTGTCCAGGAGTTGCAACTAGTTTCTGGTGTTTGTAGGTAGTGTTAGTAGTCTACCAAGTGGCACCCGGTATAGGTGGGCTTTGGACAGACTAGGCACAATGGCACGGTATACCAAATGGCACCCGGATGGTGGGCTTGGGAACCCTGCACACATCGTTTGGGGCCGTGAGTGACACCCCGGCCGGATCTCCTTGCGGATGGAACCCGAATAGGCGATAAACCTGGACTAGAGACTTGTTGGTTAGTCAGGTCGTGGCCGACTCCCTCGCCAGGCTTCCGCTTGAAGGTTGCCGAGATACACGACGTGTACATGGTGGTAAGTGGCGAGAGCATGTGTGAAGAAGTACACCCCTATAGGGTTATCATTATCTATTCGAATAGCCGGATTCCTCGGATATGGAAACTTGGACCCCTTGCATAGTTCATAGACAAGTGAAAGTGGATACTCTAAAATGCGCAAGATAAGCGTGAGTGCTATGGATGGCCTTCTCGTAGGGAGACAGGAGGGGATCCATAATGGAGTATTGATATGGTGAATATGTGGACTCGTGTGCGGCATCGCAAAAGAGTTACTTGCAGTCGTAGTTCAGGATAGCCACCGAGTCAAAGCTGGCTTGCTGCAGTTAAACCCCACCATCCCTTTGTTGATAATGATGCATATGTAGTTAGTTCTGATGTAATTCTTGCTGAGTACATTTGTACTCATGTTTGCTTAATTTATGTTTTGCAGAGAGACTTCAGTCTCGCTAGTAGTTCCGCGGGGACTTCGACGTTTAGCTTGTTACCCCAGCTACGATCTTGTATCCTTGGGAGGGTCTTGTAGATAGTCAAGCTTCTCATCCTTTTTCATTTGTAGATGTCTGTACTCAGACATGTTAAGCTTCCGCATGTGCTTGTTGCTTGTATGCGTTGTATGTTGGGTCATGAGACCCATGCTTGTAATATCTTGCTCCTCGGAGCCTAATGAGTAAATACTCTGAGTCGTAGAGTCTTGTTGTGATGCCATGTTGTATTGCACATATTGAGCATATTGTGTGTATGATTGAAATGCCTGGTATGTGTGGGATCCGACAACCAAGTTGTTTATCCTTGGTAGCCTCTCTTATGGGGAAATGTAGTCTTGTGCATCCATGAGCCATAGTAGTCCGCTACAGCCCAGTTCACCGGAGTCCTGCTAGCCCAGCACTACTGCTCCGGAACACTTGACTGGCCGGCATGTGATTCACTTCGTTCATGTGTCTGTCCCTTCGGGGAAATGTCACGCGGTGACATCCGGAGTCCTGCCTAGCCTGCTACAGCCCGGGTTCCCGGAGTCCTCTTAGCCCAGTGCTACAGCCCGGATTCACACGCTGCTGACCGACATGCTCGATGTTGATTCATGTATGCATGTCCCCGTAAGTTAGTGCAACAACAACAACAATAACAACAACAACAACAAAGCATCAACGTCAGTTTCCAAATCAAGTGGGACGAGCACAGCGTGTTCCCATTGACCCTGGGCAAAATTCTGGTGCCGTTGTTGATGCTTTTGTCGCTCCTGCTGCTACTGCAGAGGTGGAGGACCATTACGAGGATGAGGTTGATCAAAATCAGAACTACATGCAACCACTAGCACGACCACCACCAGGTCGTCCTCAGGTATATCATCGCAACGGTAGGGCCGCACCACCATATGAGGTACGAGCATGACCATCTTCCTAAATTGAAATTAAATATTCCACCATTTGTGGGTCGATATGTTCCTGATATATATCTTACTTGGGAGTTAGAAACTGAACAACGTTTTACATGTTTACAATATCCTGAGGAGAGACGTGTTCCTGCTGCTGTTTGTGCTTTCACTAGCTTCGCATGTGTTTGGTGGTCTGAACATTGTAGATTATATCCTATTCCAACTACTTGGGCTGCTTTGAAAACTGCTATGCGTACTCGTTGGGTTCCACCATATTATCAACGTGAATTACTTCAAAAATTGCAGCATTTAAGACAAGGAAAAAATTCTGTAGAAGAATATTATCAGAAATTACAAACTGGCATGATTAGATGTGGTATTGTTGAGGAGAATGAAGCTATGCTTGCATGTTTTATGGATGGATTAAATAGAGAGATTTGGACCATTCTAGAGTATAAGGAGTATACTAATATCACTCGTTTATTCCATCTTGCTTGTAAAGCTAAACGTGAAGTGCAGGATCGACAGGCATTGGCGCGAACTAACTTTTCTGCAGGTCGATCTTCATCATGGACACCACGTGCATCCTCTACTTCCACTACACCAGCCCTCCATCAGGTGCCACCTCCAGCCGTGATACAAGAAAGCAGGCACAACCACCACTATCTGCCAAGAACACACCTGTTGGGCCTGCGCAGAGCTCTTTTTCTTCCATGGCATCAACAGGGCACACAAGTGATATTATTTGTCGTCATTGTAAGGGAAGAGGACATTTTGCGAGAGAATGAAAATCTCAGCGTGTGATGATTGCTACTGAGGATGGTGGGTCTGAATCCACCAGTGACTATGATGAGGAGACTTTGGCTCTTATCACACATGAAGAACACGGTGGAGATGATTCTGATCATGAGACGCAATACATGGTTGTTGAAGTTGCTGACAGGTATAAATGTTTAGTTGCTCAACGTGTTTTGAGTGTGCAGGTTACACAAGCTGAGCAAAATCAGAGGATAATTTGTTCCATACAAAGGGAGTTATGAAGGAACATTCTGTTCGCGTCATCATAGATGGAGGGAGCTGCAACAACTTGGCTAGCATGGAGATGGTGGAGAAGCTTTCTCTCACCACAAGACCACATCCACATCCTTACTACATCCAATGGTTCAACAACAGCGGCAAGGTTAAGGTAACACGTACTGTTCGTGTGCATTTTAGTATCTCTACATATGCTGATTATGTTGATTGTGATATGGTACCCATGCAAGCATGTTCCTTATTACTTGGTAGACCATGGCAATTTGATAAAAATTCTGTACACCATGGTAGAAATAATCAGTATACTCTTGTTCATAAGGATAGCCATATTACTTTGCTTCCTATGACTCCTGAATCCATTTTGAAAGATGATATTAATAGAGCTAATAAAGCAAAACAGGAGAAAAATAAGAGTCAAAATCAGATTGTGGCAAAAGAATCTGAGCAACAAATGAAACCTAATAATAAACCATCTAGTGTTGCTTCTGAAATTAAATTGAAAAGTGCATGTTTACTTGCCACAAAATTTGTTATTGATGAGCTAGATTTCGGCAAATCTGTTTGCTATACTTTTGTGTGCAAAGAGGCATTATTTTCATTTGAGGACATGCCTTCCTCTTTGCCCCCTACTGTCACTAACATTTTGCAGGAGTTCACTGACGTCTTCCCACAAGACGTGCCACCGGGATTACCACCTATTCGAGGGATTGAGCATCAAATTGATTTAATTCCCGGTGCATCGCTACCCAACCGTGCACCATACCGTACCAATCCAGAGGAGACGAAGGAGATTATGCATCAAGTACAGGAGCTGCTCGACAAAGGTTACATACGCGAATCTCTTAGTCCCTGTGTTGTTCCTATTATACTAGTGCCTAAAAAGGATGGTACGTCGCGTATGTGTGTTGATTGTAGAGGCATTAATAATATTACTATTCGTTATTGTCATCCTATTCCTAGGCTAGATGATATGCTCGATGAATTGAGTGGCTCTACAATTTTCTCCAAAATTGATTTGCGTAGTGGATACCATCAAATTCGTATGAAATTGCGAGATGAATGGGAAACGGCACTTAAAACTAAGTTTGGTTTATATGAGTGGTTAGTCATGCCTTTTGGGTTAACTAATGTGTGACGCCTCGAGATCGATGTGCCAGGTGTCTTCCAGTTACTCGCTGGTGTTGCCTTGTCTTTGCTTGCGTGTCATGCATTGCATATCATGTCATCATGTGCATTTCATTTGCATACATGTTCGTCTCATGCATCCGAGCATTTTCGCTGTTGTCTGTTTTGCAATCCGGCGCTCCTATGTCCTCCGGTGTCCCTTTCTACCTCTTTTCGTGCGCGGGTGTTAAACGTTCCCGGATTGGACAGAGACTTGTTATGCGGCCTTCGTTTACTACCGGTAGACCGCCTGTCAAGTTTCGTGACATTTGGACTTCGTTTGATACTCCAACGGTTAACCGAGGGACCGAAAAGGCCTCGTGTGTGTTGCAGCCCAACACCCCTCCAAAGTGGCCCAAAACCCACCTAAACCCCTTCCATCATCTAGGTCGTTCGATCATGATCGTGTGGCCGCAAACCGTGCTCAATTTGGACACTCCTAACTCCCTCTACCTATAAATATGCCCTCCACGTCCATTTTCACGTATGAAACCCTAGCAAATCCCTCCCCACGCCGCCGGACCGCCCTCGATACGGCTATATCTCCCACGTGTCGAAGCACGACTTAGAGGCATAACCGCATTGAAAGCAATGTCGCAAGTGAGGTAGTCTTCACACAACCCATGTAATACATAAGGGAAAGAGATACATAGTTGGCTTACACTCGCCACTTCACACAATACATGAATATAACATTACATCATCCGGATACAATCAAGGTCCGACTACGGAACCAAAATAAAAGAAGACTACCCCAAAATCTACATAGATCCCCGATCGTCCCAACTGGGCTCCACTACTCATCAACTGAAAAACGGAAACAACATGACGAACACGGTCTTCATCGAGCTCCTCCTTGAGCTCGGTTGCGTCACCTGCACGGTATCGTCGGCACCTGCAAACTGGTTTTGGAAGTATCTGTGAGTCACGGGGACTCAGCAATCTCACACCCTCGACTATTTAAGCTTATGGGTAGGTAAAAGGTATGAGGTGGAGCTGCAGCAAGCGACTAGCATATATGGTGGCTAACATACGCAAATGAGAGCGAGAAGAGAAGGCAAAGCACATTCGAGAAACTATGATCAAGAAGTGATCCTAGAACAACCTACGTCAAGCATAACTCCAACACCGTGTTCACTTCCCGGACTCTGCCGAGAAGAGACCATCACGGCGACACACGCGGTTGATGCATTTTAATTAAGTTAAGTTTCAGGTTTTCTACAACCGGACATTAACAAATTCCCATCTGCCCATAACCGCGGGCACGGCTTTCGAAAGTTCAAAACCCTGCAGGGGAGTCCCAACTTAGCCCATCATAAGCTCTCACGGTCAACGAAGGATATTCCTTCTCCCAAGACAATCCGATCAGACTCGGCATCCCGGTTACAAGACATCTCGACAATGGTAAAACAAGTCCAGCAACACCGCCCGAATGTGCCAACAAATCCCGATAGGAGCTGCACATATCTCGTTCTCAGGGCACACTTAGATGAGACATCCTACAAGTAAAACCAACCCTCAAGTTGCCCCGAGGTGGCCCCGCAGTCTACTCAGTCGGACCAACACTCAGAGGAGCACTGGCCCAGAGGGGGTTTAATAAAGATGACCCTTGAGTCCGCGGAACCCAAGGGAAAAAGAGGCTAGGTGGCGAATGGTAAAACCAAGGTTGGGCATTGTTGGAGGAGTTTTATTCAAAGCAAACAGTCAAGGGGTTCCCATTATAGCCCAACCGTGTAAGGAACGCAAAATCCGGGAACATAACACCGATATGACGGAAACTAGGGCGGCAAGAGTGGAACAAAACACCAGGCATAAGGCCGAGCCTTCCACCCTTTACCAAGTATATAGATGCATTAATTAAATAAGAGATATTGTGATATCCCAATAATAAACATGTTCCAACAAGGAACAACTCCAATCTTCACCTGCAACTAGCAACGCTATAAGAGGGGGATGAGCAAAGCGGTAACATAGCCAAACAACAGTTTGCTAGGACAAGGTGGGTTAGAGGTTTGACATGGCAATTTGGGAGGCATGATAAGCAAGTGGTAGGTATCGTAGCATAGGCATAGCAAAAGAGCGAGCATCTAGCAAGCAAAGATAGAAGTGATTTCGAGGGTATGGTCATCTTGCCTGCAAAGTTCTCCGAGAAGACGAAAGCTTGAACCTCGTCAGCGTACTCAATGGGCTCCTCGATCACGTACTCGTCTCCCGGCTCTACCCAAGCAAGAACAACAAGCAAAGGGAGACACAATCAACCGCGTGCAATGCTCAAGCAACATGATGCAAAACATGGTACGATGTGTGGGATGCGGTATGTGATGCATATATGCATGATTTGGAAAGGAATGATTGAACCTGGCCTCAACTTAGAAATCCAAGAGTGCCACTGGAAAGAGGAGTTGATTTTGGTCGAAATCGATATAAAGATCACCGGAATTGGATGCACGGTTTGGAAATGGCAAGCAAAACAAATATGGCACCGATCTGCGACTAACAGCAACTAGCCATCTAAATGCATCAAGATAAATAAGCTACTGCACTCAAACATAGCAACAAAAGGCATGGCAGGTATCCACTCAAGATGCTTGACAAAATATGAACACTGAGCTATGGCTAAATCACTCAATAGCAAGCTCAAACAAGCATGGCAAAAGTGCAAAAGATAACAGGTTTCAGACTTAGTGCAATTAACAGCATGTCAGGAACTTAATATCAGGAAGCAATCTTTAGAGCAGGATAACAACATGCTACAGGAACATATCATGGCAAAGCAAAGCATGGCATGAAGCTACTCAAAGCATACAACAAAAGTCCCTTACTGACCATAAGCCAAAAGGGGTCAGAAAATACAATTGCAACCACATGAACATAGCAATTATCGTTAACAGATTCAGACTTAGTGAAAAACTGAAACATGGAAAAACAGACATCAAGTAGGCATGTCACCACAAGGCATTGCATGGTAAACTAAGCATACACCCAGCAAGTAGGCATGGCATAGAAGCTAAACATGGCAAGAACAACAACATAGCATGCATGGATCAACTATAACAAGCTCGGCAAAAATGCTTAACATGTAAACATTCTGCCAGGAACATTTTATAGCAAAAGTAGAGCTCGGTTGACTCAAGTTAGGGTGCTCCATAATTGTAAAAAAAGACATGGATGGATAGAGCACCACAATATCTACAAAACATCCTTACTGATCATGCTCAAAAGATGCACAGATCACTTGGTAGCAACATGAACATATGGCATAAAAATTACAACAGGACAAAGACTTAGAATATTTCTAAGTCCCTGAAATCAGTAACATTGAGTAAGCTACTTTGCATGCTTGTGCTAGTCACCACGAAGATCACAAAAATACATGGCATACACCCCTGTAAAGATGGCATGGCACACTTCAAAACACATGTAGAGCTCCGGATCATAGCATGCACACATTAATCATGGCAAAAATGACAAAAGTGCATTAGCTGAAACAGATCTGAAACTAACATCATATAGCCCTCTTCCAACAGCATTTCGGGCATCAAGATGAGCTCAAATAAAAATGATGCAATGAGATGAAATGGAGTACTCTTCAAGACAAACATTTTGATATGCTACACGCACGAATCGGAGCAACGGTGATATAGTTATGATGCGATGAAATATGCATAAAATTACTGGGATCTGGGGACTTAGAAGAATTTCGACCTCTCGAGGAAAGTCAACGGGATCGGACGGAGCGGGATGACGAGATCCGGGACATGGACGCGGCGTTTGGTTCAGGGAGTGGTGGATCTGATCCACTCCCCAGATCGGATCTGGCCAGAGCTCCGGCGAGGTCTTGAACTCCGGCGAGGTGCGGAGAAGGACGGCGGAGCAGCGGCGCGGCTGCCGGAGCGTGGGGCGGCGCCGGCGACGAGGTCGGTGGCGGCGGGGCGAACGAGGCGGGGCGCGGTGGATCCGGCGACCTGCGGGCGGCGCGCCGGCGATGGGCGGCGCGGGCAGCCGGCGCGGTGACGGCGGGGAGCCGGCGGGCGGCGCGGCCCTGGAGCGGGAGGCGGCGCGACTCTGGGCCCACGCGGGCCCCGGATGGGCTACGCGGGCCGGCGGCGGTGGAACGGCGGGGATGAACAGGTGGCGGACGCGGATTCGCTGCGGCGGGTGGTTGGACGTGTCCGGCCGCCGGGCGGACATGTCCGGCGGCGCGGGGAGGGATCTGCTAGGGTTTCGTCCGCGAAAATGGACGGGGAAGGCATATTTATAGGTAGAAGGAGCTAGGAGTGTCCAAATTGAGCACGGTTTTCTGTCACGCTATCGTGATCGAACGTCCTAGATGATGGAAGGGGTTTAGGTGGGTTTTGGGCCACTTTGGAGGGGTGTTGGGCTGCAACACACACGAGGCCTTTTCGGTCCCTCGGTTAACCGTTGGAGTATCAAACGAAGTCCAAATGGCACGAAACTTGACAGGCGGTCTACCGGTAGTAAACCAAGGCCGCATGACAAGTCTCTGTCCAATCCGGGAACGTTTAACACCCGCACATGAAAAGAGGTAGAAAGGGACACCGGAGGACATAGGAGCGCCGGATTGCAAAACGGACAACGGGGAAAATGCTCGGATGCATGAGACGAACATGTATGCAAATGAAATGCACATGATGACATGATATGCAATGCATGACACGCAAGCAAAGACAAGGAAACAACAGCGAGTAACTGGAAGACACCTGGCACATCGGTCTCGGGGCGTCACATAATGCACCTAGTACTTTCATGAGACTAATGAACGAAGTTTTACGTGCTTTCATTGGACGATTTGTGGTAGTCTATTTTGATGATATACTGATTTATAGCAAATCTTTGCAGGAACATTTGGAATATTTATGTGTTGTTTTTATTGCTCTGTGTGATGCACGTTTGTTTGGTAACCTTGGAAAGTGCACCTTCTGCACCGACCGAGTATCTTTTCTTGGCTATGTTGTTACTCCACGGGGAATTGAAGTTCATAAAGCCAAGATTGAAGCTATTGAGAGTTGGCCGCAGCCCAAAACGGTCACACAAGTGAGGAGTTCTCTTGGCCTCGCTGGATTCTATAGGCGTTTTGTGAGAGATTTCAGCACCATTGATGCACCTCTCAATGAGCTTAGAAAGAAGGATGTGCCTTTTGTTTGGAGTACCGCACAGGAAGAAGCCTTCACGGTATTGAAAGATAAGTTGACACATGCTCCTTTACTCCAACTTCCTGATTTTAATAAGACTTTTGAACTTGAATGTGATGCTAGTGGAATTGGATTAGGAGGTGTGTTATTACAAGATGTCAAACATGTTGCATACTTCTCTAAAAAATTGAGTGGGCCTAGTCTGAATTATTCTACTTATGATAAAGAATTATATGCTCTTGTTCGAACTTTAGAGACATGGCAACATTATTTATGGCCCAAAGAATTTGTTATACATTCTCATCATGAATCTTTGAAACATATTAAAAGTCAAGCTAAACTGAATCGTAGACATGCTAAATGGGTCGAATTCATTAAGACTTTCCCTTATGTTATTAAGCACAAGAAGGGTAAAGAAAATGTTATTGCTGATGCATTGTCTCGTCGCTATACTATGCTTTCACAACTTGACTTCAAAATATTTGGTTTGGAGACCATCAAAGATCAATATGTGCTTGATGCTGATTTTAAAGATGTAATGCAGATTTGTAAAGAAGGAAGAACGTGGAACAAGTTCGTTGTTAATGATGGATTTGTGTTCCGTGCTAACAAGCTATGCATTCCAGCTAGCTCCGTTCGTCTTTTGTTGTTGCAGGAGGCGCATGGAGGAGGATTAATGGGACACTTTGGCGTGAAGAAGACGGAGGACGTACTTGCTACACATTTCTTTTGGCCAAAGATGAGACGGGATGTTGAACATTTTGTTGCTCGCTGCACTACATGTCAAAAAGCTAAGTCACGACTCAATCCTCATGGTTTATATATGTCTTTGCCTGTACCTAGTGTTCCTTGGAAGGATATATCTATGGACTTTGTTTTAGGTTTACCTCGAACAAAGAAGGGGGGGATAGCATATTTGTTGTCGTGGATAGGTTCTCGAAAATGGCACACTTTATACCATGTCATAAAAGCGATGATGTTGTTAATGTTGTTGATTTGTTCTTTCGTGAAATTATTCGCTTGCATGGTGTGCCAAATACTATTGTTTCAGATCGTGATACTAAATTTCTTTGCCACTTTTGCAGATGTTTATGGGCTAAGTTGGGGACTAAACTGTTTTTTAGTTCTACTTGTCACCCCGAACTGATGGACAAACTGAAGTAGTCAATACTATGCTTAGGGCTGTTTTGAAGAATAATAAGAAAATGTGGGAAGAATGCTTGCCTCATATTGAATTTGCTTATAACCGTTCATTGCATTCTACTACTAAGATGTGCCCTTTTGAAATTGTGTATGGTTTCCTACCTCGTGCACCTATTGATTTGTTGCCTCTTCCATCTTTGGAGAAGGTTAATTTTGATGCTAAAGAACGTGCTGAATTGATTTTAAAAATGCATGAGTTAACTAAGGAAAACATTGAGCGTATGAATGCTAAATATAAACTTGCTGGAGATAAGGGTAGAAAACATGTTGTGTTTGCACCTGAAGATCTTGTTTGGTTACATTTGCGCAAGGATAGATTTCCTAATTTACGCAAATCAAAGCTAATGCCACGTGCTGATGGTCCTTTTAAGGTGTTAGAGAAAATAAATAATAATGCATATAAATTTGAGCTGCCTGCAGATTTTGGGGTTAGTCCCACTTTTAACATTGCAGATTTGAAGCCTTATTTGGGTGAGGAAGGTGAGCTTTCGTTGAAGACGACTTCATTTCAAGAAGGGGAGGATGATGAGGACATCAATACCATTGTTACACCCACAGCCCCTGCTGCTATACATACTGGACCAATTACTAGAGCTCACGCACGCCAATTGAATTATCAGGTACTTTCATTTCTTGGTAACGATTCTAATGCTCATGAGAATATGATGCTGCCTAAATTGGATACATTTGTTTTTCTTACAAATGAAGGGCCTAGCTTGGACAAGAAAGATGAACCTTGGAGCAAGTTCAAGCATGGAGATGATGGCATGCGCAAGGGGATCAAGAACGGAGTTACAAGTGATGATTTCAAGACTTTGAAGCCACCATAAGGAGTGCATGAAGCCTTGGACGAAATATACAAGATGTCACTTCATAAATTTCGTCCAGAGACTATTCTAGGTGCTGCGTTACCTTATTATTGGGCCAGGCCCATGTATTTTCAAAATACTTAAGTATAGGTTGTTTTTAGAGTTCTTATGTGCGGGGAAACAAGAATTAGGGTTGGTTTCGAACCCCTCCTCCAAGGGCCACGAAATCCCCCCCCCCCCCTCTCTACTTTATATATACAATCCTTAGGGCATCGTTTAGACTTTAGGTTTTGTTTAGACTAAAAGTTCACCATAACTGCAACTTCGCATACTTCGTTTGTGTCCAATGATAAGACCAAGACGTCACAGAACTGCACCTTTTATTAATAAAGTTTTCCTCTTTTATTCGCAATATCCAGATTGCAATCTTAGTTTCTTGCTTGTTATTCGTTTGCTTGCAGGAAATAGACCCTCGTGGTCTTGTTAATCGGGCTCCGGCGTGATCAATAACCCTCGAAGTTGGTTTAGCAATTGCTAAGGCGCGACGTCTTCACACGTTCGTAGTCGGATCATCAAAGTCAACTCCCACAGAAAACGATATTTATCTCATCGAAACATCGGGACACCTTCGCCTCTATCAATGTTCAACAATTATGTGAGTAGTCGTTTAATATTGGAGTGTTATTTGGCTCCGCCAGCATGTGGTGAGAGCCTAGGAACTCTTCTTGTAACTGATTCCTTCTTCTATAAAGCTTAGGTCACTCTTGGTGTACCCTCAAATAAAAAAAACTTATTTCTACCGATAACTATATTAAAATACTTCACACAGGAGGTCATTTCTTAGCAAGGTTTTGCTGGCCGATCAGCCTCTACAATTTTGTGTTAGTTATACAATTAATCTATATTGTCTACCTGGTTAGGTCAAATGGGTTTGCACAGCAAGAACAAAAAGTGCTTTCAGGCTCACCTCAAAATTGAAAAAAGAATAGGCTAATATCAGTGATTGCATTCATCCTACCAAAGTCTACCAAAGAACATAACAAGGGTGCTATAATCAAAATTAAAATGAAGTAAATCTAAGGTTACCTTGTGATGCCTGTTATTATATATAATAAAGAGACATTTACATATGTGCCCCTAACTCAAACCCACTACTCAGATTTGCCCCTAATTTTGAAGCATGCTTAAATTTGCCCCTCCGCCGTTAAGTCACTACTCAGAAATGTCCTTCCGTACAGTACTGTAGCACTTTCCGTCCAATACTGTAGCACTTTCCGTCTGCTACAGTACACATGGGCCTTTGACGGTCAAAGGCCTTTGACTAGACGGAAGGGCATTTCTGCAGAGGGGCAAATTTGAGCATGCTTTGAAATTAGGGGCAAATCTGAGTAGGTGGTTTGAGTTAAGGGCAGAAATGCAAATGGCCCACTATAATAAAATTACTTGACTTCATTTTTATCTTATGATAGTCAAGGTTATCAATCTTTATTGAAATCACCAGAAAAAAGAGAAAATACATTCCCCTCCAATAAAGAGGAAACAAATAAAACAATTTATTCGCAGTAAGCATATCAAATATCAAGAGTTCACCACATGAAATATGCCCAGATAGATTCCCGTAATGGTGAGGCAAATATGCCCAGATAGATTCCCGTAATGGTGAGGCAAATATGCCCAGATATATTCCCGTAATGGTGATGCATATGACGCTTAGATCTTGTTGAGGGCCTGAACAATGTCATTCTTCAAGTCCTCAAAATCCTCGACTCCGATGCTGAACCTGATCAGGTTGTCCTTGATTCCATAAATGTCTCTCTGCTCCTTCGAATCCCTGTTTATGGATCACAGCTCAAGAGTTAAAACTAAAACAATATTATGTGCACAATTATTGAATGTGACAACAGATAAATATATGTTAATACCAGTAGGACATGATGGCAGGCTGATCAATTATGCTCTCACAACCCCCAAATGAAGGGGCATGGTAGGGTATCTTGACAGAATCAATGAATTTTCTAGTAGAGTCGAAGTCCCCATCAACCTAACACAAGATAATTTATACGTTAAATTGTTAATAGAGTCAACACACTTAGTGTTCTAGTATATTCCCTCTGTAACTTTTTATAAGACACTTTTAGAGTCCAATTACAGTGTCAAAAAACGTCTTATGTTTAGTTACAGCAGGAGTAGTATTTTACTATATTTTACCAAGACAATCAAATTACCTCAAAGCTGACAACACCACCAAAGCCAGTCATTTGGCTCTTGGCAATGTGATGTTCAGGGTGACTTGGCAAGCCAGGATAGTATACACGTGCAATCTAGGATATGAAATACAAACTTCAGTTAAAGCAACAAAAAACATAGATGGCCCGTAGTTGTCTCAAGTCTAGGACTAAAAGAAACAGAGTAGCACACCTTTGGATGTTCCTCTAAAAACTGGGCCATCCGCAGAGCAGTACTATTCTGGCACTGAACACGGAGATGTAGTGTTTTCATGCCCCGGAGGATCAGATAGGAAGCATTCTGACATCACAATGCAATGAAATGTTAAGAGCTTAGAAACAAGGTGTGAGACAGAAGAATACAGAGTATATATCATTTACTACTCATACTAGTCAAACTGCGTTTCAACAAGGATAGCATGGCACCTAAAGCTAGAGGTTCAATGCCTGGCAGGTCAAACTTCTGAATCTTGGTTACTAGTCTATAACTACGAATGAACCCATGCATTTCTAAAGAAATATCATTGCCTTTAGTTATACATACAAATTATTACGAAGATAATTTAAACGGAGAATTCTAGGAGTACATTCTCATTCATTGATTTATTGGGTTGAACATTTCAGAGACTAAATCTTATTCCTTTAGAAGTAAATTAGGAGGCAATACTATATGTGCCATGTCTCTATGCACCGAAAAGCAATGCAGCACCCTCATATTGCAGGAGCACAAACCCTTAAACAGCAATGATTTCTTTTTGTCCCATCTAGGACTGAAAGATGGTGTAAATGTACAACAACAACAACAAAGCATTTAGTCCCAAACAAGTTGGGGTAGGCTAGAGATGAAACCCATAAGATCTTGCAACCAACTCATAGCTCTGGTACATGGATAGCAAGCTTCCACGCACCCCTGTCCATAGCTAACTCTTTGGTGATACTCCAATCCTTCAGGTCTCTCTTAACGGACTCCTCCCATGTCAAATTCGGTCTACCCCGCCCTCTCTTGACATTCTCCGCACGCTTTAGCCGTCCACTATGCACTGGAGCTTCTGGAGGCCTGCGCTGAATATGCCCAAACCATCTCAGACGATGTTGGACAAGCTTCTCTTCAATTGGTGCTATCCCAACTCTATCTCGTATATCATCATTCCGAACTCGATCCTTCCTCGTGTGGCCACACATCCATCTCAACATACGCATCTCCGCCACACCTAACTGTTGAACATGTCGCCATTTAGTCGGCCAACACTCAACGCCATACAACATTGCGGGTCGAACCGCCGTCCTGTAGAACTTGCCTTTTAGCTTTTGTGGCACTCTCTTGTCACAGAGAATGCCAGAAGCTTGGCGCCACTTCACCCATCCGGCTTTGATTCGATGGTTCACATCTTCATCAATACCCCCATCCTCCTGTAGCATTGACCCCAAATACCGAAAGGTGTCCTTCCGAGGTACCACCTGGCCATCAAGGCTAACCTCCTCCTCACACCTAGTAGCACCGAAACCGCACATCATGTACTCGGTTTTAGTTCTACTAAGCCTAAACCCTTTCGATTCCAAGGTTTGTCTCCATAACTCTAACTTCCTATTTACCCCCGTCCGACTATCGTCAACTAGCACCACATCATCCACAAAGAGCATACACCATGAGATATCTCCTTGTATATCCCTTGTGACCTCATACATCACCAATGCAAAAAGATAAGGGCTCAAAGCTGACCCCTGATGCAGTCCTATCTTAATCGGGAAGTCATCGGTGTCGACATCACTTGTTCAAACACTTGTCACAACATTGTCGTACATGTCCTTGATGAGGGTAATTACTATGCTGGGACCTTGTGTTTCTCCAAGGCCCACCACATGACATTCCGTGGTATCTTATCATAGGCCTTCTCCAAGTCAACGAACACCATATGCAAGTCCTTTTGCTCCCTATATCTCTCCATAAGTTATCGTACCAAGAAAATGGCTTCCATGGTCGACCTCCGAGGCATGAAACCAAACTGATTTTTGGTCACGCTTGTCATTCTTCTTAAGCGGTGCTCAATGACTCTCTCCCATAGCTTCATTATATGACTCATCAGCTTAATTCCACGGTAATTAGTACAACTCTGAACATCCCCTTGTTCTTGAAGATTGGTACTAATATACTCCGTCTCCATTCTTCTGGCATCTTGTTTGCCCGAAAAATGAGGTTGAAAAGCTTGGTTAGCCATACTATCGCTATGTCCCCGAGACCTTTCCACACCTTAATGGGGATACAATCAGGGCCCATCGCCTTGCTTCCTTTCATCCTTTTTAAAGCCTCCTTGACCTCAGACTCCTGGATTCGCCGCACAAAACGCATGCTGGTCTCATCAAAGGAAAGATAGTGTAAATGTAATATTATATATTTTTCCACTGCAACAAATTGTAGGAGAGTTCAACTAAGGTTTTCCCCAAATCATCTAAGCCACAATGTTCATTTTTTTGAAATAAGTCAACCACTTGGATTATATAAAATATTGTAGAAATGAACCAGCTGTTTCATGACACTTTTGGCTGGGTTGAAGTGAACCCAGGATCAAAGCATCATTTGGCAGCAGGGGAGGCCACGAGGATCCCAGCCCATTCACTGGAAACTTCCACCCCAGGGCAAATTATTCCTGGTTTTCCCACGTACGATTTGCTCGACACATGATATGGGAAAACCCCTCCACCTCCCGTCAATTCCCACGGATAAAAAAGAACGCCTCCCAAGTCATGGAAAGAATTCCCTGCCTCTCAACACTACCTCTCACAATTGTCACGTGCACTTCTATTTTTTATCTCGCTGCTGGTAACGCTTCCATCCCGCATCCATGGCCAAATCCTTTGTTCACCTCCTCCCACTCACCCTCATGTACCAATCCATCACCACATGTTGCCACTCCAGTCGTCTCGGCAGAACTGCAAAATCTTGGCGTTCAATTTGGTTAAGGCGGGCGGTGAGAAAGAGGAGAATCAAATGGGGCTTGCTAGCAGAGTCAGCGGCCTTGGCCTCGACAACTACGAGGGAGCAGCCATGGATGGCTTGAACATGACAGCCAGAAGAGCTTGTAGAATCCAAAGCAGCCCTCCAACGCTCCTGTTGCTGGGCCATAATTGAAACGATCTCTCCATTTTTTTTAAAATCTTTGGAGATGTCGTGAATGAGAGATTATCCATGGTTTTCAACCAAATGGTAGCAGGGAATTGTCCGACCTGTGGTTTTCCATGGGTTCAGGTAGGGCCGGTACAATTCATCTCTGGTTTTCCTCCCTGGGTGTTATATCCCCCAACAACCAAACAAAGCCTGATGAATCGTCCAGGACTTCCCTTCCAGATTAATTTAATCTATGGATCCTTGCAGGATCCCAGCATGAGGCTAATCAATATATGGGGAGGACCAAATATAACTCTTGGTATATAGTGAAACTTGCTAGAAAGAAGCAAATAGGTTCGAGAGATGGATAGAAAGAATGCCAATCCAACATACCGGGTTTAGAACACCACCAACTACATGGTGATAAATGCGGACCTTGGAGACTAGCTCGTCCCTGCCACTGATACAGCCTCCAATAACCTAAAAAGCAAAAGAAATTGAGCTAATGTATATCTTATCTGTAAATAGAGTACTAAAAAAATATTCATCAACTTACATCATTGTGCCCAGCAATATACTTCGTTGCAGAATGAACAACTATGTCAGCACCTAAAGTCAGTGCTTTCTGATTGATAGGGGAGGCAAAGGTGCTATCAATGCATAGCAATGCTCCCTTGTTATGGCACATATTGGAGACAAGCTCAATATCAATGCATCTGAGAAATGGATTAGTAGGAGTCTCAGTGAAGAATAAAGATACCTGAAAATAAAGGAACCAACAAATTAGTCTACTTGTGGATGAATAAGTTAATGCGAAGAAAGGGGGTGAAAGAATTGTAAAGATTAAACTCACATTATTATTATCAAGTGCATCTTGAAGAGCATCCATGTCAGCAGGTCTAATAACAGTCATCTGTGCATCAGGTGTACAAAGATAAGAAACCCGCAAATTATACAGAAACGCAACAAAGATTCACTCCGATTAGTTGTTAACATGCAGATCACGTTTATATCAAGTAAAGACATCTGAAATACTGGATCTTGAATGAAGCTGCATTTCTACTCCAAGTTTATTAGGCTTCTAAAATGTGGTCCCATACCACATCACTCAACAGCAACTATATCACCTGTAAGCTAGTACTGTATATTGCTGCTATGAACCTCTCATAATGGTTCTCACAAAACTAACTGAACTGCATAGACATCTAATCATATTACTGAAAGAAAATGGGCATGATGGTAGCACATATTACCGTAATTCCCCTCTTGGGGAGCTCAGTCTCCATGTAAATTCTTGTCTTGCGGTACAAATCTGTGGTTGTAACAATGTGCCCACCTGCTGGGACAAGTGTGCTGAGCATAGCGACGCTTGCATACATCCCTGACGCCACAAAGACAGTGGACTCGGCTTTCTCCAGTGCACTGCAGCATCAAAATTAGCAACTATGGAAAACCGATACAATGGAACAAACAAGGCATAAAAAATCCACAAGAAAGAGGAGAATCTAGATTTCACCTCATCTTCTTCTCCAAAGCCTCAGTGGTCGGGTTCCCATACCTCCCGTATTCGAAGCTAGCATGCCTCCCCTCCTAACAAAAAGGAGATTTTGACAATATAACCGCAGATTTATCAAATCTGACAACTAGAGCACAGAATAGCAATAAAGGTAGGGGGCTTCAAACCTTGAAATCGATCAGCTCCTGCGAGCTACTGAACCAGTAGGCGGAGGTGTTCACTACTGGCGTGGTGATCGCGTCTGTGGCGATCCTTCTCCCAAGCCTCTCGCCTTACGCAGAGAAAAACAGCAAACATGTCAAAACCAAAAGGATAGCTGCGCGAAATACTCCTAGATCTGATGGGCAACAAGGGAGCGAGTAGGTTACCTGCGTGGACGGCGAGGCTAGCATCCGAACCGAGCAGGGCACGCTCGGCCAATGCGGCGGCGGACGGCTGCGCGAGCTTGGCGTTAGGAATGGCGCCAACCTCGGCAGCCGCCGCCGCAGAGGTGGCGGCGGATGCGGCCGCGGCATGGGAGGAGGTGCCGCGGACGCTGCTTCCGCCGCCGGAGTGGGAGGTGACGGCTCGGCGATCGGACCAAGCGGCGGCGACGATCTGCGCGACGCCTATGTTGCTACAGTTGCGGCGGGCCTTGGTGCTGAGCTGGCGGACGAAGTTGGGCGGGAAACGGAGGATGGTGGCGGAGGTAAGGGCACCGCTGTTGTCGCCGGCGAAGGACGCCGGGGATGAGAAGGAGACGGTGGCCATGGGGAGCTAGGGTTTGGGTGGCGGCGCGGGGCGCTCGACGGAATTGAGGGGTCGGGGTTGGTGGATTGGGTGGGCGCTGGTGTGGCCTTTCGAAATAACGAGTGGCCTATTTGTAGTGGAGTCGTGCCGACGGCATTCATGGTTTGGCAAAGAGCACCTATAGTGCGCCACTGATGTGGGGTCAGTTCGTTGCCGCCATTGCGAATCAAACTTTGATGGTGTGTTTTGAGTTTCCAATCCAATCAATTTTTTTTACCCTGATAGGGGTCACACGTGTAGCACGAAACAATTTCGCTCTGACTTTTTTTATGACAAAATAGAACAATGCTCGTGCGTTATAACGGGGTATAAATATTCCCGTACGTTGACTTGTGATTTACTTATCAATAATAATGTGATTGTGTAAATAATTTAGTTATATGAGAATGTCAACTTTAGTTGTAAAGCATGACAGCTTTTTGTTTGAATGGTAAGTTTCAGTTTTTTGGAGATTTGTTCTTTTTCGTATGGCAATTTTTTATATCTATATTATACCGACATAAAAAGACTCAAAAGAGCATATTCAACTGATCATGGTCATTGAACTAAGTCAATCCAACGATCTAGACTGTTTTGAACATTAAACGTGTTTAACGTGCAATTAATATCATGCCAAATATTGCGCTAAACACATGATTAACATACAAAAAATAGCATATCTAATATCCGCGTGCAATTGATATATTGCCCAGTGGCGGAGCCAGAACTGCAGTCTTGTGTAGTCATTTTCAAATTGTGTAGTCAGGTATATAAATTTGAACCAAAAAATTCAACATTTTTGCATGCATATGCTAGTCTCATCAAAAAGCTGGGTAGTCAATTGACTACCCAGCTGATGAGTGGCTTCCCCACTGATATTGCCTAAATATTAACGTGTGTTGCACGTGCGCATTTACTAGTAGCTGTAAAAATGCCAGGGCGGTGTTACTTCCTGTCACACGTGTGGTACTTATCATTTGGTTTTTTTGCGGGTATCCAATCCGACCATTCAGCAACGACGGGATCCTTCCTCGCGGCCTCCGGTGGGTAAAGACATTCCTCTTCCTCCTCCATAGCGAAGAGGTCGGTCTGCTCTTCCGCTGCCTCTTCATCCAGGATCCGCTCCTCCTCCTTCGAAAGTGGCGCTCGGTGCAGCTACGCGGGAAGTGGCATGGCGACGGTAAAGGGAGTGGAAAATGTGAGCGTGGGATCAGAGCTATTCGGACATGGAGACAAGGCGGGAGGTGGAGGCTATTGTCAGCACTTTATACTAAATTCAATGCCATATTATTTATGTGACGCCTAGATCATCAAGCTACAGTAATTCCCTACTAATGATGCCATGTCATCATGTTACTGTTGTTAAACCCCTTATGATTTAAAACCGATTCAAAATTCAAAGTTAAAAACGAAGTCAAATAATAAAAGTTTTCAAGTGTCAAAACTAAAATGTCCTAACTGTGGCAAATAATTCATAAGAAATATTTGTGAAGAAGCCACAGATTATTTAAATGCATATTAACAAACAAAACCGTGGCTAAACAATTAACTAAAATGCTTTTAGAATAATAAATAATTACAAAACTAATTTAGTTTGAGTAATAAATTATTGTGGATATGGCTTAATTTGTAACATCAATTTAGGTGCCACTTTGGTAATCTATTAAAACTAAAAGAAAAGGAAACTAAAAGAAAAAATAAGTAAAAGAAAAAAACAAAAAAAATAAAAGAAGAACCCCCTCGACCTCCGCCCAATAGGCCACCAGGCCGCCCCCTTGCTTAACCCCCTGTCAGCCGAAACACTAGCAACCCACTCACCACAGCCCCCACCCCCTCATCTCTCCCCCTCCCCGATCCAAATCTAGATGTGACCAAGCCCGACCCCGACGTCCCTCGGTGTGACGCCGACGGTCGACGCCACCTTCACCGGAACCGCCTCCTCATCCTCCTCCTCACGGGCTCCAACGAGCCTCGCCGCCCCAATCCCTTGCGCGAATGTGAGCCCCGACCTCCTCTTCCCCCCTCGCCCGCCAACGCCGTGTTCGGCCACCGCCGTCCTCGCCCCGTCCCTGCTCGTCGCTGCCCCTGCGCGGCTCTGCCCGCCGCTGCCCGTGACATCGCACCTCGCCCTGCGGCCGTTCGCGTCTGGCCGAGCCGCGCGTGAGCACCTCACCGGTGTCAGCAGCGCCCACTCGCCTTCCAGCCTACCCGCAGCACCGCCGCGCTCCCCACGCCCCTGCACCTCGCCTGCTACTGCTCGTGCTCGCTATCGCCGTCCACGTCTGCCGTCGTCGATGCTCGCCCCCTTGCTACTGTTGCTGCCCTCCAAGTCAACGCTGCTTGCTCCGTTCGCCGCACCGCGCGCGCCCATCCAACCGCAGCGCCCTCCCCCCTCCCCATCCCCGTGTTGCCTCTACCGTGGCGCTGTTCCTCCGCCCTGCCAGGACCTCGCGTAGCCCCGCGCACCCCTGATGTAGTTGCTCGCCGGCCATCGTTGCCCCGCGCCGCCTCTCGCCGCGATGACCGCCCCTCCTGTGTGTCGCTCCAACTGCCGGCGCTCGCTGCGCCCGTTAGCCCCGGCCCCCGGCCAATGACATGTGGGCCCGCCCCAGGAACGTCATTAAAAAGGTATAATTAACTAATTAAAGAATTAATTAACTTAATCAACTCTCTTAGTTAACTAATTAGATTTAATTAAACCCACTTAACCTACTAATAAAACTAACTACGGTTAATTAGTTAACAACCTATGACATGCGGGACCCACCCGTCATTTGACTGATCAACAGTCAACTTTGATCGCTGATGTCATGTTGACGTCATGATGACGCAACAATTCTTTTTCAAATTAATTAAATAATAATAATCCTAGAAAATGATTAAATCCTTTCAGATTAATATAAAATAAACTGTATCTCGGATGAAAATACTTCGTACATGAAAGTTGCTCAGAACGACGAGACGAATCCGAATACGCAATCCGTTCGTTTGCCACATGTCCCTAACATAGCGAACATGCAACAATCCCCCTCTGGTTCGTCTGTCTGAAAACGTCAAACACCGGGAAATAGTTTCTCGTATGTTTTCCCCCTTCGCCAGTATCACCTACTACCGCGTTAGGGCACACCTAGCACCGCTCATTGCCATGTCATGCATTGTCATGCATCTTTTTGCATTTATATTTATTGTTTCTTCCCCCTATTCTCTCATTAGACACCGAGATCAACGCCGCTTCTACCCAGTACGACTACCGTGTTGACGACCCCTCCTTCTCAACAGAGCTTCCAGGCAAGCAAACTCCCCTTGGTCATCCCGATATCGCCTACTCTTTCCCTCTACTGCTTGCATTAGAGTAGTGTAGTTGTTATTGTTTTCGGATGAACCTATTCTACTGCATAGCCTTTCCTTGTTACTACTTTTGATACTTTACCTGCAATCCTAAATGCTTAGTATAGGTTGCTAGAATGTCATCAGTGGCCTTACATACTTGTCCGTCTGCCATGCTATACTATCGGGTCGTGATCACTTCGGGAGGTGATCACGGGTATATGCTATATACTTTTGCATGCTTATGTTACTGTTCGTATATGGGGGCTGAAGGGACAGGTGGTTCCACACAGGTAGTGGTGGGTCTGGGTTCCCGACGGCCCAGAGTGTTACACTGTGGCGGAGCGACGGGGCAGGCTGTAACCACCTAGGAGACAGGTGGGCATGGTCCCTGATCGACGTCCGCAGTTACTTCAAATAACACACTTAACGAGATTGGTTATTTGATCTGAGTTGGCCACTGACCTATACGCACTAACCACCCCGCGAGAACAGTTATGGGCACTCGATGTCGTAGTATTAGCCAAAGCCTCCTAGACGTTAGCGACTGAGCGGTGCGCGCCGGGTTGAACCGCGTAACTCAACTTCCTTTGTAATGAAGGTTGCTAGGTCTGCTCACCGGCCACATTCGCAATGTGCGAGAGTGTAAAGGGCGATGGGCCCAAGACCCCTGCGCGCTTAGGATCTAGACCGGCGTGCTAACCTCTCTGTTAGGCCTGGTAGGGCTGCGACGTGTTGATCTTCCGAGGTCGGGCATGACCTAGGAAAGTGCGTCCGGCTAGAGGGATCGAGCGTGTTGGGCAATGTGGTGCACCCCTACAGGGAAGATTGATCTATTCAAATAGTCGTGTCCACGGTAACAGGACGACCCGATGCTATATTCCGACCTCATGACAACTAGAACCGGATACTTAATAAAAACTCACCCTTTCAAGTGCAAGATACAACTCGATGATCGCTTTCCCACAAGGCAATGAGGGGAGGATCGCCGGGTAGGATTATGCTATACGTTGTTACTTGGTGAACTTACTAGCTACTCTCTTCTATATGCTTCAAGATGGAGGCTGACAGAAGCATAGTATTCAATAGGACTAGCTTCTCCCCCTCTTATTCTAGCATTCTGCAGTTCAGTCCATAGATACTACCCATTTCATTGATACCAATGCATATGTAGTGTAGATCCTTGCTTGCAAGTACTTTGGATGAGTACTCACGGTTGCTTTGCTTACCCCTTTTCCCCTTCGATACCCAGTTGCTACAATCAGACGTTGGAGACCAGGGGCCAGACGCCACTGTCGAGGATGACCCCTACTACACCGGGGGTGCCTACTACTACGTTTAGGCCACCGACGACCAGGAGTAGTTAGGAGGATCCCAGGCAGGAGGCCTGTGCCTCTTCAATCTGTATCCCCATTTGTGCTAGCCATCTTACGGCAACTTGTTTAACTTATGTTTGTACTCAGATATTGTTGCTTTCGCTGACTCGTTTATGTTCGAGCACTTGTATTCGAGCCCTCGAGGCCCCTGGCTTGTAATATGATGCTCGTATGACTTTATTTATGTTTAGAGTTGTGTTGTGATATCTTCCCGTGAGTCCCTTATCTTGATCGTACACGTTTGCATGTATGATTAGTGTACAATTGAATCGGGGGCGTCACAAGTTGGTATCAGAGCCGACTACCTGTAGGAATCCCCCTTCCAAACTCCTTGGGCAAAGTTGAGTCTAGTCATTGCAAAACATTTACTAACATGGTTGTGTGGCTTATGGGCCCACGTCGCCATTGGGTGGTATTAGGATCTCTTTTTTCCTCGACCTATACTCTGGGACTCTGATCTCTCTTCTATTCGGGTTAAATGATTTTGCTAACTCTAACCTTAGGTTCTCGTAACTACTTCCCTCGGAGAGCCCCTTCATTCCGTATGATCGCCTGCTTCACCAGAAGACTTCGAAGATACTTCTTGTGGTTCTCCCGAGAACATGTGCTCATTGCTTTGAAAATTACCCTTCCACTGTCTGTTAGCATTCTGGGAACGGGGGTACCCATACTTGCCTGCCTGCGGCGAACAATGTGGCTCCATCGACGGCCTGGTACGGCCCACCTTCAGCATCAACAACTCAAGACCCTCGCGAGGGGCCAAGCCTCGCGAGGCGGACGACACCAAGACCTCCAGAAGGCGGGCGCTGGACATCAGTTTTCTCTTTGGTGCTAAGGAGGCAAGCACAGGCGCGGAGTCCCGAGGAATCAGCCAAAGGTTTCCATTCCCATGCAACAAGACCAGGATCGCCAGGACAGCAGGATAGAGGTCATCGCCGAGCCCACCACGGCGTCACGACTAGAGGCTTTGCAGGCAAAGACTACTTTTGTCAGGATAATATGTACTAGTTGTCTCCCTTCGAATTTGGTTGTTGTGGGATCCCTTCGCCTTCATTTGGGAAGAGGACCAAGGCCACTATAAATAGGACATAGCCACCACCGTAGAGGGGGACCGGATCCAGATCTTTCGGATCATCCTCTCCCCCACCAGCTCGAGAACGCACCTCTTGAGGTTGTTCTTCCACTATACTAGTTCATCCTCAACCCACCTCGAGGCCAATCCACCACAAAGCAGGAGTAGGGTTTTACACCGCAAGGTGGCCCGAACCTGGGTAAACTGATGTGTCCTCTTTCCTTTTAGTTCGTCGAGCTAGGCCATGCGATCAACGGGTTGGCAGACTGGGAGGTCGAGTTCTTCGCATGCACCCCAGAGTTTGAATCTATCCAGGGTTTGTGGAGCCCGAAATCTGACATTTGGCACGCCCGGTAGGGGTGCGTCGGAGCCTCTCTTCTTCCAGTCGATCCGCCACCGCCCTGCCGTCCTCATGGCTGACGCTCCGAGGGCTCACGTTGAACACCGGGCTGCTCGGCCTACCCAAGCAGTGCCGTCCCCTAGGAGGATCTCCACTCCGTGCTCCTCACGGCTCGCACGCCGCCCAGTGTCACTGGTCGCGGGCGGCGTGGGCTGTTGGGGAACGTAGCATGCAATTTCAAAAAAAAAATCCTACGCACACGCAAGATCTATCTAGGACATGCATAGCAACGAGAGGGGGAGTGTGTCTATGTACCCTCATAGACCGAAAGTGGAAGCATTTGACAATGCGGTTGATGTAGTCGAACTTCTTCTCTTTCCGACCGATCAAGCACCGAACATACATCACCTCCGAGTTCTGCACATGTTCAGCTCGATGACGTCCCTCGAACTCTTGATCCGGTAAAGTGTCGAGGAAGTAGATGAGTTCCATAAGCACGACGGCGTGGTGACGGTGATGGTGAAGTGATTCATGCAGGGCTTCGCCTAAGTACTACGAAGATATGACCGGAGGCGTAAACTATGGAAGGGGGCGCCGCACACGGCTAACAATTATTGGTGTGTGTTCTAGCAGTGCCCCCCCCCACATATATATATAGGTTGGAGGGGAGGAGACGCAACCAAGGGGGCGCCCCAGGTAGGAGGAATCTTACTTGGGCTCCTCCCAATTCGGCCTCCCCCTTCCATATTCATCCATAGGGGGAAGGAAGGAAGAGGGAGGAGAGAAGGAAGGGGGAGGCCGAATCCCTCCCCTTCCTTTCTCTCTTCTCCTTTTTCCTTCCCCTCCTTTTTCGGCCTACATGGGTGCACCAGCCCCCTAGGGGCCGGTTTGTCCCCTTCTTGGCCCATTTGGCCCATGTAGTTGCCGGAGGAATGCCCGGAACCCCTTCCGGTGACCCGATATGTACCCGGTACCCCTAGAACACTTCCGGTGTCCGAATGTCATCGTCCTATATATGAATATTTACCTTCCGACCATTTCGAGACTCCTCATCATGTCCGTGATCTCATCCGGAACTCCGAACAACATTCGGTCACCAAATCACATAACTCATATAATACAAAATCGCCATCAAATGTTAAGCGTGCGGACCCCACGGGTTCGAGAACTATGTAGACATGACCATGACACCTCTCCGATCAATAACCAATAGCGAAACCTGGATGCTCATATTGGTTCCCACATATTCTACGAAGATCTTTATCGGTCGTACCGTAATGACAACATACGTTATTCCCTTTGTCATCGGTATGTTACTTGCCCGAGATTTGATCGTCGGTATCTTCATACCTAGTTCAATCTCGTTACCGGCAAGTCTCTTTACTCATTCCGTAATACATCATACCGCAACTAATTCATTAGTCACATTGCTTGCAAGGCTTATTATGATGTGCATTACCGTGAGGGCCCAGAGACACCTCTCTGATATTCAGAGTGACAAATCCTAATCTCGATCTATGCCAACCCAACAAACACCTTTCGGAGATACCTGAAGAGAATCTTTATAATCACCCAGTAATGTTGTGACGTTTGATAGCACACAGGGTATTCCTGCGATATCTAGGAGTTGCATAATCTCATGGTCAAAGGAATATGTATATGACATGAAGAAAGCAATAGCAATAAAACTTAACGATCAATAAGCTAAGCTAATGGATGGGTCTTGTCGATCACATCATTCTTCTAATGATGTGATCCCGTTCATCAAATGACAACACATGTCTATGGTTAGGAAACTTAACCATCTTTGATTAATGAGCTAGTCTAGTAGAGGCTTACTAGGGACACAATGTTTTGTCTATGTATCCACACATGTATCAAATTTCCGGTTGATACAATTCTAGCATGAATAATAAACATTTATCATGATATAAGGAAATATAAAACAACAACTTTATTATTGCCTCTAGGGCATTTTTCCTTCAGTCTCCCATTTGCACTAGAGTCAATAATCTAGTTCACATCAACATGTGATTAACATCAATAGTTGATGTCTATTACACAACCTTCTTCTTGTAGACGTTGTTCGGCCTCCAAGTGCATAGGTTTGTAGGACAGTAGCAAATTTCCCTCAAGTGGATGACCTAAGGTTTATCAATCCGTAGGAGGCATAGGATGAAGATGGTCTCTCTCAAGCGACCCTGCAACCAAATAACAAAGAGTCTCTTGTGTGCCCAACACACCCAATACAATGGTAAATTGTATAGGTGCACTAGTTCGGCGAAGAGATGGTGATACAAGTGGTATATGGATAGTAGATATGGGTATTTGTAATCTGAAAATATAAAAACAGCAAGGTAGAAAGTGATAAAAGTGAGCATAAACGGTATTGCAATGATAGGAAATAAGGCCTAGGGTTCATACTTTCGCTAGTGCAAGTTCCCTCAACAACAATAGCATAATTGGATCACATAACTATCCCTCAACATGCAACAAAGAGTCACTCCAAAGTCACTAATAGCGGAGAACGAACGAAGAGATTATGGTAGGGTACGAAACCACCTCAAAGTTATTATTTCCAATCAGTCTGTTGGGCTATTCCTATAAGTGTCACAAACAAACCTAGAGTTCATACTAGAATAACACCTTAAGACACAAATCAATCAAAACCCTAATGTCACCTAGATACTCCAATGTCACCTCAAGTATCCGTGGGCATGATTATACGATATGCATCACACAATCTCATATTCATCTATTCAACCAACACATAGAACCTCAAAGAGTGCCCCAAAGTTTCTACCAGAGAATCACGACGAAAATGTGTGCCAACCCATATGCATAGGTTCATGGGCGGAACCCGCAAGTTGATCACCAAAACATACATCAAGTGAATCACGTGATATCCCATTGTCACCACAAATATGCATGGCAAGACATACATCAAGTGTTCTCAAATCTTTAAAGACTCAATCCGATAAGATAACTTCAAAGGGGAAACTCAATTCATTACAAGAGAGTAGAGGGGGGAAGAAACATCATAGGATCCAAATATAATAGCAAAGCTTGCGATACATCAAGATCATATCATCTCAAGAACACGAGAGAGAGAGGGAGATCAAACACATAGCTACTGGTACATACCCTCAGCCCCGAGGGAGAACTACTCCCTCCTCGTTATGGAGAGCACCGGGATGATGAAGATTGCCACCGGAGAGGGATTGCCTCCTCCGGTAGGGTGCCGGAACGGGTCTAGATTGGCTTTCGGTGGCTACGGAGGCTTCTGGCGGCGGAACTCACGATCTATTGTTCTCCCGGATGTTTTTAGGGTATATGGAGATATATAGGCGGAAGAAGTACATCAGGGGAGCCACGAGGGTGGAGGGCGCGCCCAGGGGGGTGGGTGCCCCCTACCTCGTGGCCTCCTCGAAGCTTCCCTTACGTGCACTTCAAGTCTTCTGGGCTTCTTTCCTTCCAAAAATGGGTTCCGTGAAGTTTCAGGTCAATTGGACTTCGTTTGGTTTTCCTTTTCTTCGAAACCCTAAAACAAGGTAAAAACAGAAACTGGCACTGGGCTCTGGGTTAATAGGTTAGTCCCAAAAATGATATAAAGTGTATAATAAAGCCCATAAACATCCAAAACAGTAGATAATATAGCATGGAGCAATCAAAAATTATAGATACGTTGGAGACGTATCAGCATCCCCAAGCTTAATTCCTGCTCGTCCTCAAGTAGGTAAATGATAAAAACAGAATTTTTGATGCGGAGTGCTACTTGGCATAATTTCAATGTAATTCTTCTTAATTGTGGCATGAATATTTAGATCCATAAGATTCAATACAAAAGTTTAGTATTGACATAGAAATAATAATACTTCAAGCATACTAACTAAGCAATTATGTCTTCTCAAAATAACATGGCCAAAGAAGGCTATCCCTACAAAATCATATAGTCTGGCTATGCTCCATCTTCACCACACAACATATTTAAATCATGCACAACCCCGATGACAAGCCAAGCAATTGTTTCATACTTTTGATGTTCTCAAACTTTTTCAATCTTCACGCAATACATGAGCGTGAGCCATGGACATAACACTATGGTGGAATAGAATGGTGGTTGTGGAGAAGACAAAAAGGAGAAGATAGTCTCACATCAACTAGGCGTATCAACGGACTATGGAGATGCCCATCAATAGATATCAATGTGAGTGAGTAGGGATTGCCATGCAACGGATGCACTAGAGCTATAAGTGTATGAAAGCTCAAAAAGAAACTAAGTGGGTGTGCATCCAACTCGCTTGCTCACGAAGACCTAGGGCATTTTGAGGAAGCCCATAATTGGAATATACAAGCCAAGTTCTATAATGAAAGATTCCCACTAGTATATGAAAGTGACAACATATGAGACTCTCTATCATGAAGATCATGGTGCTACTTTGAAGCACAAGTGTGGTAAAAGGATAGTAGCATTGCCCCTTCTCTCTTTTTCTCTCATTTTTTTTATTTTTTTATTTGGGCCTTCTCTTTTTTATGGCCTCTTTTTTTCGTCCGGAGTCTCATCCCGACTTATGGGGGAATCATAGTCTCCATCATCCTTTCCTCACTGGGACAATGCTCTAATAATGATGATCATCACACTTTTATTTACTTACAACTCAAGAATTACAACTCGATACTTAGAACAAGATATGACTCTATATGAATGCCTCCGGCGGTGTACCGAGATGTGCAATGATGCATGAGTGACATGTATGAAAGAATTATGAACGGTGGCCTTGCCACAAATACAATGTCAACTACATGATCATGCAAATCAATATGTCAATGATGAAGTGTGTCATAGTAAATGGAACGGTGGAAAGTTGCATGACAATATATCTCGGAATGGCTATGGAAATGCCATAATAGGTAGGTATGGTGGCTGTTTTGAGGAAGGTATATGGTGGGTGTATGATACCGGCGAAAGGTGCGCGGTATTAGAGAGGCTAGCAATGGTGGAAGGGTGAGAGTGCGTATAATCCATGGACTCAACATTAGTCATAAAGAACTCACATACTTATTGCAAAAATCTATTAGTTATCGAAACAAAGTACTACGCGCATGCTCCTAGGGAGATAGATTGGTAGGAAAAGACCATCGCTCGTCTCCGACCGCCACTCATAAGGAAGACAATCAATAAATAAATCATGCTCCGACTTTATCACATAACGGTTCACCATACGTGCATGCTATGGGAATCACAAACTTTAACACAAGTATTTCTCAAATTCACAGCTACTCAACTAGCATGACTCTAATATTACCATCTCCATATCTCAAAACAATCATCAAGTATCAAACTTCTCTTAGTATTCAACACACTTATAAGAAAGTTTTTACTATTCTTGGATGCCTAGCATATTAGGATTATTTGAGCAAATTATCATGCTATTTAAGATTCTAAAAATAATATAAGTTAAGCATGAGAGTTCATCTATTTCTATATAATAAAACCACCACCGTGCTCTAAAAGGATATAATTGAAGCACTAGAGCAAATGACAAACTACTCCGAAAGATATAAGTGAAGATCAATTAGTCGAATAATTATGCAACTATGTGAAGACTCTCCCATTTAATAATTTCAGGCCTTGATACTTTATTTAAACAGCAAGCAAAGCAAAAGAAAATGACATTCTAAGAATAGCAAACATCATGTGAAGAAGCAAAAACTTAGGATCAACCGATACTAACCGATAGTTGTTGAAGAAGAAAGGTGGGATGCCAACCGGGGCATCCCCAAGCTTAGACGCTTGAGACTTCTTGAAATATTATCTTGGGATGCCTTGGGCATCCCCAAGCTTGAGCTTTTGTGTCTCCTTAATTCCTCTCATATCGCGGTCTCCCTAAATCTCAAAAGCTTCATGCACACAAAACTCAACAAGGACTCGTGAGATAAGTTAGTATAAACCATTGCCAAAACCTTATCATACTCTACTGTAGCAAATCACTAAAATTATTATTCAACATTGCATACTAAATGTCTCTGCATATTTAATAGTCCTATCCTCAAATAGAATCATTAAAGAAGCAAACATATGCAAACAATGCAAACATAACAGCAATCTGCCTAAACAGGATAGTCTGTAAAGAGTGCAGCAAGATCCATACTTCCCTAACTCCAAAAATTATGAAATAAAATTCCCACTGTAGTAAATTTATCAGAGCTTAATATGAAATAGGTTTAAACATTTTATCACATTCTGACTTTTCTAGGGAATTATTGCAATAGTAGTAAACTTTCTGTTTTCAAACAGTAACATGTGGAATTCTAAAATAGGCATAGTAAAGGCTATCAATGCCACTTTTATTGAAATAAAAGATGAAAAACATTTTTCTAAATAACATCAAGAAAATCTTAACAAAATAAATTGACGCTCCAAGCAAAATACATATCATGTGGTGAATAAAAATATAGCTCCAAGTAAAGTTACCGATGAACAAAGACGAAAAAGGGGATGCCTTCCGGGGCATCCCCAAGCTTAGGCTCTTGGCTATCCTTGAATATTACATTGGGGTGCCTTGGGCATACCCAAGCTTAGGCTCTTTCCACTCCTTATTCCATAGTTCATCGAATCCTTACCCAAAACTTGAAAACTTCACAACACAAAACTTAACAGAAAACTCGTAAGCTCCATTAGTATAAGAAAATAAATCACCACTTCAAGGTACTGTAATGAACTCATTATTTATTTATATTGGTGTTAAACCTACTGCATTCCAACTTCTCTATGGTTTATAAACTCTTTTACTAGCCACAGATTCATCAAAATAAGCAAACAACACATAGAAAACAGAATCTGTCAAAAACAGAACAGTCTGTAGTAATCTGGATCAAACGTATACTTCTGGAACTCATAAAATTCTCAAATAAATTGATGGACCTGAGGAATTTATCTATTAATCATCTGCAAAAAGAATTAACTAAATAGCACTTCCAAATAAAAATGGCAGCAATTCTCGTGAGCGCTAAAGTTTCTGTTTTTTACAGCATGATCAACAAGACTTTCCCCAAGTCTTCCCAGAGGTTCTACTTGGCACAAACACTAATTAAAAAAATAAAACCACATCTAAACAGAGGATAGATGAATTATTTATTACTAAACAGGAACTAAAAGCAAGGAACTAAAATAAAATTGGGTTGCCTCCCAACAAGCGCTATCGTTTAACGCCCCTAGCTAGGCATGATGATTTCAACGATGCTCACATAAAAGATAAGAATTGAAACATAAAGAGAGCGTCATGAAGAATGTGACTATCACATTTAATTCTACCATGCTTACTATGCATAGGGATTTTGTGAGCAAACAACTTGTGGGAACAAGAATCAACTTGCATAGGTAGGTAAAACAAGCATAACTTCAAAATTTTAAGCACATAGAGAGGAAACTTGATATTATTGCAATTCCTAAAAGCATATATTCCTCCCTCATAATAATTTTCAGTAGCATCATGAATGAATTCAACAATATAACCAGAACTTAAAGCATTCTTTTCATGGTCTACAAGCATACAAAATTTACTACTCTCCACACAAGCAAAATTCTTCTCATGAATAATAGTGGGAGCAAACTCAACAAAATAACTATCATGTGATTGAAAATTAAGATCAAGATGAGAAGTTTCATGGTTATCATTATTCTTCAAAGCATACATGTCATCACAATAATCATCATAGATAGGAGGCATGCTTTCATCATAATAAATTTGCTCATCAAAACTTGGGGGACAAAAAATATCATCTTCATCAAAAATAGCTTCCCCAAGCTTGTGGCTTTGCATATCATTAGCATCATGGATATTCAAGGAATTCATACTAACAACATTGCAATCATGCTCATCATTCAAATATTTAGTGCCAAACATTTTATAGATTTCTTCTTCTAGCACTTAAGCACAATTATCCTTTCCATCATACTCACGAAAGATATTAAAAGGTGAACCGTATGAGACAAACTCAATTCCATTTTTTATAGTTTTATTTTATAAACTAAACTAGTGATAAAACAAGAAACTAAAAGACTTGATTGCAAGATCTAAAGATATACCTTCAAGCACTCACCTCGCTGGCAACGGCGCCAGAAAAGAGCTTGATGTCAACTACACAACCTTCTTCTTGTAGACGTTGTTGGGCCTCCAAGTGCGGAGGTTTGTAGGATAGTAGCAAATTTCCCTCAAGTGGATGACCTAAGGTTTATCAATCCGTAGGAGGCATAGGATGAAGATGGTCTCTCTCAAGCAACCCTGCAACCAAATAACAAAGAGTCTCTTGTGTCCCCAACACACCCAATACAATGGTAAATTGTATAGGTGCACTAGTTCGGCGAAGAGATGGTGATACAAGTGGTATATGGATAGTAGATATGGGTATTTGTAATATGAAAATATAAAAACAGCAAGGTAGAAAGTGATAAAAAGTGAGCATAAACGGTATTGCAATGATAGGAAATAAGGCCTAGGGTTCATACTTTCGCTAGTGCAAGTTCCCTCAACAATAATAGCATAATTGGATCACAAAACTATCCCTCAACATGCAACAAAGAGTCACTCCAAAGTCACTAATAGCGGAGAACGAACGAAGAGATTATGGTAGGGTACGAAACCACCTCAAAGTTATTATTTCCAATCAGTCTGTTGGGCTATTCCTATAAGTGTCACAAACAGCCCTAGAGTTCGTACTAGAATAACACCTTAAGACACAAATCAATCAAAACTCTAATGCCACCTAGATACTCCAATGTCACCTCAAGTATCCGTGGGCATGATTATACGATATGCATCACACAATCTCATATTCATCTATTCAACCAACACAGAGAACCTCAAAGAGTGCCCCAAAGTTTCTACCAGAGAATCACGACAAAAACGTGTGCCAACCCCTATGCATAGGTTCATGGGCGGAACCCGCAAGTTGATCACCAAAACATACATCAAGTGAATCATGTGATATCCCATTGTCACCACAGATATCCACGGCAAGACATACATCAAGTGTTCTCAAATCTTTAAAGACTCAATCCGATAAGATAACTTCAAAGGGGAAACTCAATTCATTACAAGAGAGTAGAGGGGGAAGAAACATCATAGGATCCAAATATAATAGCAAAGCTCGCGATACATCAAGATCGTATCATCTCAAGAACATGAGAGAGAGAGAAAGATCAAACACATAGCTACTGGTACATACCCTCAGCCCCGAGGGAGAACTACTCCCTCCTCGTCATGGAGAGCACCGGGATGATGAAGATGGCCACCGGAGAGGGATTGCCCCCTCCGGCAGGGTGCCGGAACGGGTCTAGATTGGCTTTCGGTGGCTACGAAGGCTTCTGGCAGCGGAACTCCTGATCTATTGTGCTCCCGGATGTTTTTAGGGTATATGGAGATATATAGGCGGAAGAAGTACATCAGGGGAGCCACGAGGGGCCCACGAGGGTGGAGGGCGCGCCCAGGGGGGTGGGCGCCCCCCCTACCTCATGGCCTCCTCAAAGCTTCCCTTACGTGCACCTCAAGTCTTCTGGGCTTCTTTTCTTTCAAAAATGGGTTCCATGAAGTTTCAGGTCAATTGGACTCCGTTTGGTTTTCCTTTTCTTCGAAACCCTAAAACAAGGTAAAAACAGAAACTGGCACTGGGCTCTGGGTTAATAGGTTAGTCCCAAAAATGATATAAAAGTGTATAATAAAGCCCATAAACATCCAAAACAGTAGATAATATAGCATGGAGCAATCAAAAATTATAGATACGTTGGAGACCTATCAATAGTTCACATCGCCATGTGATTAACACTCATAGTTCACATCGCCATGTGACCAACACCCAGAGGGTTTACTAAAGTCAATAATCTAGTTCACATCGCTATGTGATTAACACCCAAAGAGTACTAAGGTGTGATCATGTTTTGCTTGTGAGAGAGGTTTAGTCAATGGGTCTGCCATATTCAGATCTGCATGTATTTTGCAAATTTATATGTCTAATATGCTCTGCATGGAGCTACTCTAGCTAATTGCTCCCATTTTCAATACGTATCTAGATTGAGACTCAGAGTCACCTGGATCGGTGTAAAAGCTTGCATTGACGTAACTCTTCACGACGAACTCTTTATCACCTCCATAACCGAGAAATATTTCCTTAGTCCTCTTAGGTAACTAAGGATAACTTTGACTGCTGGCCAGTGATTCACTCCTGGATCACTATTGTACCCCCTTGCCAAACTCATGGCAAGGTACACAATAGGTCTAGTATACAACATAACATACTTTATAGAACCTATGGCCGAGGCATAGGGAATGGCTTTCATTCTCTTTCTATTTTCTCCCGTGGTCGGGTTTTGAGTCTTACTCAACTTCGGACCTTACAATACAGGCAAGAACTCCTTCTTTGACTGATCCATTTTGAACTCCTTCAAGAACTTGTCAAGGTATGTACTCACTGAAAGTCTTATCAAGCGTCTTGATCTATCTCTATAGATCTTGATGCTTAATATGTCAGTAGCTTCATCGAGGTATTTCATGGAAAAATCTTATTCAAATATCCTTTTATGCTATCCAGAAATTCTATATCATTTTCGATCAACAATATGTCATCCACATATACTATCAGAAATGGTACAGAGCTCCCACTCACTTTCTTGTAAATACAGGCTTCACCAAAAGTTTGTATAAAACCATATGCTTTGATCACCTCATCAAAGCGTATATTCCAACTCCAAGATGCTTGCACTAGTCCATAAATGGATCACTGGAGCTTGCACACTTTGTTAGCACCTTTAGGATCGACAAAACCTTCTGGTTGCATCATATACAACTCTTCTTTAAGAAATCCATTAAGGAATGTAGTTTTGATGTCCATTTAACAAATTTCATAATCATAAAATGCGGCAATTGCTAACATGATTCAGATAGACTTAAGCATCACTACGGGTGAGAAAGTCTCATCATATTCAACTCCTTGAACTTGTCGAAAACCTTTCGCAACAAGTCGGGCTTTGTAGACAGTAACATTACCATCAGCGTCAGTCTTCTTCTTGAAGATCCATTTATTCTCTATGGCTTGCCAATCATAGGGCAAGTCAACCAAAGTCCATACTGTTGGGGAACATAGTAATTTCAAAAAAAATTCCTACGCACACACAAGATCATGGTGATGCATAGCAATGAGAGGGAAGAGTATCATCCATGTACCCTCGTAGACCATAAGCGGAAGCGTTATGAGAACACGGTTGATGTAGTCGAACGTCTTCACAATCTGATCGATCCAAGTACCGAACGCACGACACCTCCGAGTTCAGCACGCGTTCAGCTCGATGACGTCCCACGAACTCTGATCCAGCAGAGCTTCATGGGAGAGTTCCGTCAGCACGATGGCGTGTTGACTGTGATGATGTTTCTACCGACGCAGGGCTTCGCCTACGCGCCGCTACGATATTATCGAGGTGGATTATGGTGGAGGGGGGCACCGCACACGGCTAAGGGATCAATGATCAACTTGTGTGTCTAGAGGTGCCCCCCTGCCCCCGTATATAAAGGAGCAAGGGGGAGGCCGGCCGACCCTCTATGGCGCGCCAGGAGGAGTCCTCCTCCTAGTAGGAGTAGGACTCCCCTCTTTCCTACTCCTACTAGGAGGGGTAAAGGAAGGGGGAGAGGGAGAAGGAAAGGGGGGCGCCGCCCCCCCTCTCCTACTCCAATTCGGACCAGAGGGGGAGGGGTGCGCGGCCTGCCCTAGGCCAGCCCTCTCTCTCTCCACTAAGGCCCATAAGGCCCATTATTTCTCCGGGGGGGGTTCCGGTAACCCTGCGGCACTCCAGTTTTCTCCGAAATCACCCGGAACAATTCTGGTGTCCGAATATAGTCTTCCACTATATCGATCTTTACATCTCGACCATTTCGAGACTCCTCGTCATGTCTATGATCATATCCGGGACTCCGAACTACCTTCGGTACATCAAAACACAAAAACTCATAATACCGATCGTCACCGAACTTTAAGTGTGCGGACCCTACGGGTTCGAGAACTATGTAGACATGACCGAGACACATCTCCGATCAATAACCAATAGCAGAACCTAGATGTTCATATTGGCTCCCACATATTCTACAAAGATCTTTATCGGTCAAACCGCATAACAACATACGTTGTTCCCTTTGTCATCGGTATGTTACTTGTCCGAGATTCAATCGTCGGTATCTCAATACCTCGTTCAATCTCGTTACCGGCAAGTCTCTTTACTCGTTCTGTAATGCATCATCCCGCAACTAACTCATTAGTTACAATGCTTGTAAGGCTTATAGTGATGTGTATTACCGAGTGGGCCCAGAGATACCTCTCTGACAATCAGAGTGACAAATCCTAATCTTGATCTATGTCAACTCAACAAGTACCATCGGAGACACATGTAGAGCACCTTTATAATCACCCAGTTACGTTGTGACGTTAGGTAGCACACAAAGTGTTCCTCCGGTAATCGGGAGTTACATAATCTCATAGTCATAGGAACATGTATAAGTCATGAAGAAAGCAATACCAGTAAACTAAAACGATCAAGTGCTAAGCTGACGAAATGGGTCAAGTCAATCACATCATTCTCCTAATGATGTGATCCCATTTATCAAATGACAACTCATGTCTATGGTTAGGAAACATAACCATCTTTGATCAACGAGCTAGTCAAGTAGAGGCATACTGTGACAATCTGTTTGTCTATGTATTCACACATGTATCATGTTTTCGGTTAATACAATTCTAGCATGAATAATAAACATTTATCATGAAATAAGGAAATAAATAATAACTTTATTATTGACTCTAGGGCATATTTCCTTCAGTCTCCCACTTGCACTAGAGTCAATAATCTAGATTACATAGTAATGATTCTAACACCCATGGAGTCTTGGTGATGATCATGTTTTGCTCGTGAGAGAGGTTAGTCAATGGGTCTGCAACATTCAGATTTGTATGTATCTTGCAAATCTATATGTCTCCCACCTGGACTTGATCACAGATGGAATTGAAGCGTCTCTTGATGTGCTTGGTTCTCTTGTGAAATATGGATTCCTTTGCCAAGGCAATTGCACTAGTATTGTCCCAAAAGATTTTCATTGGACCCGATGCACTAGGTATGACACCTAGATCGGATATGAACTCCTTCATCCAGACTCCTTCATTTGCTGCTTCCGAAGCAACAATGTACTCCGCTTCACACGTAGATCCTGCCACGACGCTTTGTTTAGAACTGCTCCAACTGACAGCTCCACCGTTCAATATAAACACGTATCCGGTTTGTGATTTAGAATCGTCCGGATCAGTGTCAAAGCTTGCATCAACGTAACCATTTACGATGAGCTCTTTGTCACCTCCATAAACGAGAAACATACCCTTAGTCCTTTTCAGGTATTTTAGGATGTTCTTGACCGCTGTCCAGTGATCCACTCCTGGATTACCTTGGTACCTCCCTGCTAAACTGATAGCAAGGCACACATCAGGTCTGGTACATAGAATTGCATACATGATAGAGCCTATGGCTGAAGCAGAGGGAACATCTTTATTTTGTTTCTATCTTCTGCAGTGGTTGGGCATTGAGTCTTACTCAACTTCACACCTTGTAACACAGGCAAGATTCCTTTCTTTACATGATCCATTTTGAACTTCTTCAAAACTTTGTCAAGGTATGTGCTTTGTGAAAGTCCAATTAAGCGTCTTGATCTATCTCTATAGATCTTGATGCCCAATATGTAAGCAGCTTCACTGAGGTCTTTCATTGAAAAACTCTTATTCAAGTATCCTTTTATGCTATCCAGAAATTCTATATCATTTCCAATTAACAATATGTCATCCACATATAATATTAGAAATGCTACAGAGCTCCGACTCACTTTCTTGTAAATACAGGCTTCTCCAAAAGTCTGTATAAAACCATATGCTTTGATCACACTATCAAAACGTTTATTCCAACTCCGAGAGGCTTGCACCAGTCCATAAATGGATCGCTGGAGCTTTCACACTTTGTTAACACCCTTTGGATCGATAAAACCTTCAGGTTGCATCATATACAACTCTTCTTCCAGTAATCCATTCAGGAATGCAGTCTTTACATCCATTTGCCAAATTTCATAATCATAAAATGCGGCAATAGCTAACATGATTCGGACGGACTTAAGCATCGCTACGGGTGAGAAGGTCTCATCGTAGTCAACTCCTTGAACTTGTCGAAAACCTTTCGCAACAAGTCAAGCTTTGTAGATAGTAACATTACCATTAGCGTCTGTCTTCTTCTTGAAAATCCATTTATTCTCGATGGCTTGCTGATCATCGGGCAAGTCAACCAAAGTCCACACTTTGTTCTCATACATGGATCCCATCTCAAATTTCATGGCCTCAAGCCATTTTACGGAATCTGGGCACATCATCGCTTCCTCATAGTTCGTAGGTTCATCATGGTCTAGTAACATGACTTCCAGAACAGGATTACTGTACCACTCTCGTGCAGATCTTACTCTGGTTGACCTATGAGGTTCGGTAGTAACTTTATCTGAAGTTTCATGATCATCATCATTAGCTTCCTCACTAATTGGTGTAGGTGTCACAGAAACCGGTTTCTGTGATGAACTACTTTCCAATAAGGGAGCAGGTACAGTTACCTCATCAAGTTCCACTTTCCTCCCACTCACTTCTTTCGAGAGAAACTCCTTCTCTAGAAAGGATCCATTCTTAGCAACAAAAGTCTTGCCTTCGGATCTGTGATAGAAGGTGTACCCAAATGTCTCTTTTGGGTATCCTATGAAGACACATTTCTCCGGTTTGGGTTCGAGCTTATCAGGTTGAAGCTTTTTCACATAAGCATCGCAGCCCCAAACTTTAAGAAACGACAACTTTGGTTTCTTACCATACCACAATTCATAAGGAGTCGTCTCAACAGATTTAGATGGTGCCCTATTTAACATGAATGCAGCCGTCTCTAAAGCATAACCCCAAAATGATAGCGGTAAATCAGTAAGAGACATCATAGATCGCACCATATCTAGTAAAGTACGATTACGACGTTCGGGCACACCATTACGCTGTGGTGTTTCGGGTGGCATGAGTTGCGAAACTATTCCGCATTGTTTCAAATGAAGACCAAACTCATAACTCAAATATTCTCCTCCACGATCAGATCATAGAAACTTTACTTTCTTGTTACGATGATTTTCCACTTCACTCTGAAATTCTTTTAACTTTTCAAATGTTTCAGACTTATGTTTCATCAAGTAGATATACCCATATCTGCTTAAATCATGTGTGAAGGTGAGAAAATAACGATACCCGCCGCGAGCCTCAATATTCATCGGACCACATACATTAGTATGATTTCCAACAAATCTGTAGCTCGCTCCATAGTTCCAGAGAACGGCGTTTTAGTCATCTTGCCCATGAGTCACGGTTCGCAAGTACCAAGTGATTCATAATCAAGTGGTTCCAAAAGTCCATCAGAATGGAGTTTCTTCATGCGCTTTATACCAATATGACCCAAACGGCAGTGCCACAAATAAGTTGCACTATCATTATCAACTCTGCATCTTTTAGCTTCAATACTATGAATATGTGTATCTCCACTATCGAGATTCAAAAAGAGTAGACCACTCTTTAAGGGTGCATGACCATAAAAGATATTACTCATATAAATAGAACAACCATTATTATCTGATTTAAATGAATAACCGTCTTGCATCAAACAAGATCCAGATATAATTTTCATGCTTAACGCTGGCACCAAATAATAATTATTCATGTCTAATACTAATCCCGAAGGTAGATGTAGAGGTAGCGTGCCGACTGCGATCACATCGACTTTGGAACCATTTCCCACGCGCATCGTCACCTCGTCCTTTGCCAATCTTCGTTTAATCCGTACTCCCTGTTTCGAGTTGCAAATATTAGCAACAGAACCAGTATCACATACCCAGGCACTACTGCGAGAATTAGTAAGGTACACATCAATAACATGTATATCACATATACCTTTGTTCACCTTGCCACCCTTCTTATCCGCCAAATACTTGGGGCAGTTCCGCTTCCAGTGACCAGTCTGTTTGCAGTAGAAGCACTCAGTCTCAGGCTTAGGTCCAGACTTGGGTTTCTTCTCTTGAGCAGCAACTTGTTTGCCGTTCTTCTTGAAGTTCCCTTTCTTCTTCCCTTTACCCTTTTTCTTGAAACTGGTGGTCTTGTTAACCATCAACACTTGATGCTCCTTCTTGATTTCTACCTCCATGGCCTTTAGCATTGCGAAGAGCTCAGGAATTGTTTTATTCATCCCTTGCATGTTATAGTTCATCATGAAGCTCTTGTAGCTTGGTGGCAGTGATTGAAGAACTCTGTCAATGACACTATCAATAGGAAGATTAACTCCCAGTTGAGTCAAGTGGTTATGGTACCCAGACATTCTGAGTATATGTTCACTAACAGAACTATTCTCCTCCATCTTGCAGTTGTAGAACTTATTGGAGACTTCATATCTCTCAATCCGAGCATTTGCTTGAAATATTAACTTCAACTCCTGGAACATCTCATATGCTCCATGACGTTTAAAACATCGTTGAAGTCCTGGTTCTAAGCCGTAAAGCATGGCACACTGAACTATCGAGTAGTCATCAACTTTGCTCTGCCAGACGTTCATAACATCTGGTGTTGCTCCTGCAGCAGGTTTGGCACTTAGCGGTGCTTCCAAGACGTAATTCTTCTGTGCAGCAATGAGGATAATCCTCAAGTTACGGACCCAGTCCGTGTAATTGCTACCATCATCTTTCAACTTTTCTTTCTCAAGGAATGCATTAAAATTCAACGGAACAACAACACGGGCCATCTATCTACAATAACATAGACATGCAAAAATACTATTAGGTACTAAGTTCATGATAAATTAAGGTTCAGTTAATCAAATTATTAAAGAACTCCCACTTAGATAGACATCCCTCTAATCATCTAAGTGATCACGTGATCCATATCAACTAAACCATGTCCGATCATCACGTGAGATGGAGTAGTTTTCAATGGTGAACATCAATATGTTGATTATATCTTCTATATGATTCACGCTCGACCTTTTGGTCTCCAGTGTTCCGAGGCCATATCTGCATATGCTAGGCTTGCCAAGTTTAGCCCGAGTATTCTGCATGTGCAAAACTGGCTTGCACCCGTTGTATGTGAACGTAGAGCTTATCACACCAGTTCATCACGTGGTGTCTCGGCATGATGAACTTTTGCAACGGTGCATACTCAGGGAGAACACTTGTACCTTGAAATTTAGTGAGAGATCATCTTATAATGCTACCGTCGATCTAAGCAAAATAAGATGCATAAAAGATAAACATCACATGCAATCAATATAAGTGATATGATATGGCCATCATCATCTTGTGCTTGTGATCTCCATCTCCAAAGCATCGTCATGATCACCATTGTCACCGGCGCGACACCTTGATCTCCATTGTAGCATCGTTGTCGTCTCGCCAACTATCGCTTCTACGACTATCGCTACCGCTTAGTGATAAAGTAAAGCAATTACATGGCGATTGCATTGCATACAATAAAGCGACAACCATATGGCTCCTGCCAGTTGGTGATAACTCGGTTACAAAACATGATCATCTCATACAACAAAATATTGCATCTTGTCTTGACCATATCACATCACAGCATGCCCTGCAAAAACAAGTTAGACGTCCTCTACTTTGTTGTTGCAAGTTTTACGTGGCTGCTACGGGCTGAGCAAGAACCGTTCTTACCTATGCATCAAAACCACAACGATAGTTTGTCAAGTTAGTGATGTTTTAACCTTCTCAAGGACCGGGCATAGCCACACTTGATTCAACTAAAGTTGGAGAAACTGACACCCGCCAGCCACCTGTGTGCAAAGCACATTGGTAGGACCAGTATCGTGTAAGCGTACGCGTAATATCGGTCCGTGCCGCTTCATCCAACAATACCGCCGAACCAAAGTGTGACATGCTGGTAAGCAGTATGACTTGTATCGTCCACAACTCACTTGTGTTCTACTCGTGCATATAACAGCTACGCATAAACCAGGCTCGGATGCCACTATTGGGGAATGTAGTAATTTCAAAAAAATTCCTACGCACACGCAAGATCATGGTGATGCATAACAACGAGAGGGAAGAGTATCGTCCATGTACCCTCGTAGACCGTAAGCGGAAGCATTATGATAACGCGGTTGATGTAGTCGAACGTATTCACGATCCGACCGATCCAAGTACCGAACGCACAGCACCTCCGAGTTCAACACACGTTCAGCTCGATGACATCCCACGAACTCCGATCCAGTAGAGCTTCACGGGAGAGTTCCGTCAGCACGACGGCATGTTGATGGTGATGATGTTGCTACCGACGCAGGGCTTCGCCTAAGCACCACCACGATATGATCGAGGTGGATTATGGTGGAGGGGGGCACCGCACACGGCTAAGGGATCTGATAGAGGCAAAGGTGTCTCGTGTTTCGATGAGATGGTGGCTATCATTTTGGAGGAAATCGACTTTGACGATCCGACTACGAATGTGCGAGGACGTCGCACCTTAGCAATCGCTAAACCAACTCTGAGAGGTTATTGACCACGCGGGAGCATGATCAACCTGACCACGAAGGTCTGTTTCCTGCAGGCAAACGGAGAACAAGCAAGAAACTAAGATTACAATCTGGATATTGCGAATATAAGATGAAAGCTTTATTGATCAAGGTGGGGTTCTGTGACGCCTTTGTCTGGTCATTGAACACAAATGAAGTATGCGAAGTTGCAGCTGTGGCGAACTTTAATCTAAACAAAACCCAAAGTCTAAACGACGCCCTAAGGGCTGTATATATGGAGGAAGAGGGGGGAATTTCGTGGCCCTTGGAGGAGGGGTCCGAAGCCAACCCCAACTCTTGTTTCCCCACACATACAGACTCTAAAAACAGCCTATACTTAAGTATTTCGAAAATACATGGGCCTGGCCCAATAATAAGGTGACTCAGCACCTAGAATAGCCTCTGGACGAAATTTATGAAGTGGCATCTTGTATATTTCGTCCAAGGCTTCATGCACTCCTTATGGTGGCTTCAAAGTCTTGAAATCATCACTTGTAACTCCGTTCTTGAGCCCCTTGCGCATGCCATCATCTCCATGCTTGAACTTGCTCCAAGGTTCATCTGTCTTGTCCAAACTAGGCCCTTCATTTGTAAGCAAAACAAATTATCCAATTTAGGCAGCATCATATTCTCATGAACATTAGAATTGTTACCAAGAAACGAAAGTACCTGATAATTCAATTGGCGTGCACGAGCTCTAGTAATTGGTCCAGTATGTATAGCTGCGGGGGCTGTGGGTGCAACAATGGTATTGATGTCCTCATCAGGATCAATGATCAACTTGTGTGTCTAGAGGTGCCCCCTGCCCCCGTATATAAAGGAGCAAGGGGGGAGGCTGACCAGCCCTCTATGGCGCACCAGGAGGAGGAGTCCTCCTCCTAGTAGGAGTAGGATTCCCCTCTTTCCTACTCGTACTAGGAGGGGGAAAGGAAGGGGGAGAGGGAGAAGGAAAGGGGGGCGCCGCCCCCCTCTCCTACTCCAATTCGGACCAGAGGGGGGGGGGGCGGCCTGCCCTAGGCCAACCCTCTTTCTCTCCACTAAGGCCCATAAGGCCCATTATTTCTCCCGAGGGGGTTCCGGTAACCCTCCGGCACTCCAGTTTTCTCCAAAATCACCCGGAACACTTCTGGTGCCCGAATATAGTCATCCAATATATCAATCTTTACGTCTCGACCATTTCGAGACTCCTCGTCATCTCCGTGATCATATCCGGGACTCCGAACTACCTTCGGTACATCAAAACACAAAAGCTCATAATACCGATCGTCACCGAACTTTAAGCGTGCGGACCCTACGGGTTCGAGAACTATGTAGACATGACCGAGACACATATCCGGTCAATAAACAATAGCGGAACCTGGATGTTCATATTGGCTCCCACATATTCTATGAAGATCTTTATCGGTCAAACCGCATAACAACATACGTTGTTCCCTTTGTCATCGGTATGTTACTTGTCCGAGATTCGATCGTCGGTATCTCAATACCAAGTTCAATCTCGTTACCGACAAGTCTCTTTACTCATTCTGTAATGCATCATCCCACAACTAACTCATTAGTTACAATGCTTGCAAGGCTTATAGTGATGTGTATTACCGAGTGGGCCCAGAGATACCTCTCTGATAATCGGAGTGACAAATCCTAATCTTGATCTATGTCAACTGAACAAGTACCATCTGAGACACCTGTAGAGCACCTTTATAATCACCCAGTTACATTGTGACATTTGGTAGCACACAAAGTGTTCTTTCGGTAATCGGGAGTTACATAATCTCATAGTCATAGGAACATGTATAAGTCATGAAGAAAGCAACAACAGTAAACTAAAATGATCAAGTGCTAAGCTGACGAAATGGGTCAAGTCAATCACATCATTCTCCTAATGATGTGATCCCGTTTATCAAATGACAACTCATGTTTATGGTTAGGAAACATAACCATCTTTGATCAACGAGCTAGTCAAGTAGAGGCATACTAGTGACAATCTGTTTGTCTATGTATTCACACATGTATCATGTTTCCGGTTAATACAATTCTAGCATGAATAATAAACATTTATCATGATATAAGGAAATAAATAATAACTTTATTATTGCCTCTAGGGCATATTTCCTTCACATACTTTGTTGTCATACATGGATCCTATCTCATATTTCATGGCCTCAAGCCATCTGTTGGAATCTGGGCTCATCATAGCTTCTTCATTGTTTGTAGGTTCGTCATGGTCTAGTAACATGACCTCCAGAACAGGATTACCGTACCACTCTGGTGCGGAACGTGGTCTGGTTGACATACGAGGTTTGGTAGTAACTTGATCCGAAGTTTCATGATCATTATCATTAGCTTCCTCTCTAGTTGGTGTAGGCATCAGTGGAACAATTTTTTTGTGATGAGCTACTTTCCAATTCAAGAGAAGGTACAACTACCTCATCAAGTTCTACTTTCCTCCCACTTCTTTCGAGATAAACTCCTTCTCCATTCTTAGCAACAAAGATCTTGCCTTCGGATCTGTGATAGAAGGTGTACCCAACGGTTTCTTTTGGGTATCCTATGAAGACACACTTCTCCGATTTGGGTTCGAGCTTACCAGGCTGAAGCTTTTTCACATAAGCATCACAACCCCAAACTTTAAGAAATGAGAGCTTAGGTTTCTTGCCAACCATAGTTCATACGGTGTCATCTCAACGGATTTAGATGGTGCCCTATTTAACGTGAATGCAGCTGTCTCTAATGCATAACCCCAAAACGATAGTGGTAAATCGGTAAGAGACATCATAGAACGCACCATATCCAATAAAATACGGTTACGATGTTCGGACACACCATTACACTATGGTGTTCCAGGTGGCGTGAGTTGTGAAACTATTCCACATTGTTTTAAATGAAGGCCAAACTCGTAACTCAAATATTCGCCTCCGCGGTCAGATCGTAGAAACTTTATTTTCTTGCTACGATGATT